>NC_034012.1:19313511-19321017 GCF_000346465.2 Prunus persica
AAACCCAAGCAAGAAACCCACATATTACATGAAACCAAGCATGAAAACCAATAAATCCATTCCCAATTCAACCATACATAGGGTGATTAAAAGATACGACAAAATTAAATCCATTCCAATTCAACATAACAGATAATGTAATCCATGAACCCATTAAACAGAAAATCCATGAACCCATACCTATAAGCACATTATTAACAGATCGCAAAGCATACACATAAAACCCTTTAACAAAACAACCTAATATCATTCAATGAATTTACAAGGGGAAGATAGGGTTTGTACTTACAGGTTGGACGAGCTCACAGATTCGACGGAGCCTGGAGAGTGCAACTTTTAATTAGAGCAGAAGTGAGAGAGCGAAATGTTATGTCGCGCGAAATCTGAAATTTTAGGATTCAAGGTTCGAAGTATAAGAATAAGAGCCAAATCTAAAAAAATTTAGGTCGCGCGAAAATTTTTAGAGCGCGCGCGTTTTAAAACGTCGAAAGAAAAACCAAGGCGAAAGTTCTACAAGTACCGACGTAAATTTAATATTCCACGACGGAAACTTCATTTTTCGGATTAAGAACGTAAGGCCGTTCATTTTTCGGATTAATTTTAAATTTATTTTGAATTTTTTATATAACGACGACTGAAAAATCCGTCGTCGGTGTTAAGAAATTAAAGACGTTGTAAATTATATAAACCGACTTACATATTAAAATGACGTCGTTTAAAGCGTAAACCATGTCGTAGGTTTTACTGTACGACGTAAAATATGTATTCCACGACCCAACCACCGTCGTTAAAAATTAATACCCTAAACCCATAAAACTAAATTATACAATTTAAAAAATTAAGTTTATAAAAGGTTTTATGGTTTTAAAGCCTAACATATACCCTAGACTACCCAAAAATTATACTTTAAAAATAAACACCAATAAATAACAACCCTAGACTCTAAACCCTAAACCATAAAACTAGAAGTGATTTTATGACTCATCAAAACAATTTTGTTTTGGATGGTCATTTTAAATTTTTGTTATTCAAAATGAATTTTTTCAAGGTTTATGTGGAAGAAAATATATCAATGACTTCATAGGAGTTGACTTTTCAATTTTCTGATTTATTTTATATTTATTTTGAATATTTTGATATAAAAATAATAAAATATTCTTACCACAACAACAAACCACGTCGGTGTTAATAAATTGTAGACGTTGTAAATTGTAATAGACTACTAAGTCGTTAAAATGACGTCGTTAAAATGAGAAACCATGGCGGCTATTTAACTATACGACGTAAAATATATATTCCACGACTTAACCGCTGTCGTTACATAAACGTCGTCGATGATACCCTGAACCCTTAAGAAATTGAAGATGTTGTAAACCATAAACTAAAATATTCTTATCACAACAACAAACCACGTCGGTGTTAATAAATTGTAGACGTTGTAAATTGTAATAGACGACTAAGCAATTTGTAAATTTATTAGGTCGTTGGAAAAGTATTACACGTCGGTTAAGCAATTTGTATGTTTGTTTTTTTTTTAATTTAAGAAAACCTCAACAAATTTTTACATTACATATTATAGAGAAAATTTGTACATTATACATAAATATCAAGTGTTCAATAATTGCCCTGTTTAATAATTTGGAAAACAAACTCTGCCCATTCATTCCGGACTTCATCAATGGCTTCTTGGGGGTATGAAGCTTCCTGGTTTCCCTTGGCATACTGCATAAACAATGACTATTAGGGTTTATAAATAAAAAGAAATTCAATCACAGACGACGATATTTTTCATAACCGACGTAGTATATCCATTCAACGACGTTAATTTTACATGACCGTCGTTGATAATACAAAAAACGACGTGAAATGTATGAAGGTAATTTCTTCTTACCTTATTCTCAAACCCCAAGGAAGGATCCATGATGATGTCCCTCATGAAGCGCATCACATAATACCCGCATTCGACATTGCTGGGTTGCTTTGGTGTGCCTGAGAGAGTTTTCCAAATTACATTTTTACGTCCTGCTCGGGCTATGTGGGTATTATATATTTTTAAAGCACTGTTCACGATGTTTTTCGCCTCTTCGTCGACCACACGATGACCTGGCAGAGGATCCAGAAAATAGACGGTCTCCTTCTTTGCTCTTACAATCAGCAAGATCCAATGACGGCTGCACAAAATTAATATAAAAACGACGGTTATTTACAAAAACGACGTATTATAGTATTTCACACGACGAAATAAAGTAGCAATCGACGACATTATATATTTATCACGACGATAAATAAATACCGACGTGGTTAGTAGTTTCAAACGACTAAATAAAATAAAACACCGACGTGGTTATAAAAACGAAATCCTAAGGAGACTAACCCTTAGGATATAAAATCATTTAATATAAAAACGACGGTTATTTACAAAAACGACGTATTATAGTTTTTCACACGACGAAATAAAGTAGATAACGACGACATTATATATTTAACGACGACATTATACATTTATCACGACGATAAATAAATACCGACGTGGTTAGTAGTTTCAAACGACTAAATAAAATAAAACACCGATGTGGTTAGTTTATAAGCTGTCATTTATTGAAAATCATAAAAACAAAATCCTAAGGAGACTAACCCTTAGGATATAAAATCATTTAATATAAAAACGACGGTTATTTACAAAAACGACGTATTATAGTATTTCACACGACGAAATAAAGTAGATAACGACGACATTATATATTTATCACGACGATAAATAAATACCGACGTGGTTAGTAGTTTCAAACGACTAAATAAAATAAAACACCGACGTGGTTAGTTTATAAGCTGTCATTTATTGAAAATCATAAAAACAGAATCCTAAGGAGACGAACCCTGGATTGTAAGGCATCATGAAAATCTGTTCACCGTCTGTCTTCTGAAGTCGAGCTGCTACCAGTCGTGATCTTTCAGTTATTGTGCCAGAGTTGGCACTAACTGTAGCAGGGTCGATAAAGCCAACCATGCTGCACATATTGGCTTGTTTCAAAACATCGTGTAAGTACCTAAATACATAAAATAATATAAACAAGTCAGCACAAAAAAACACGACGGTTATGTATAAAAAAACGACGTATTATAATATTTCACACGACGTACTGAAATAGATGAGGACGTTATAATATATTTATCACGACGGTAGTTAGTTAAGACGACGTGGTTAGTTAGTTAAGACGACGCAATATATAAACCAACGAGGTATTATTTTAGAAGTACAAACCTCATATATACAGCCAATACAGTAGCTCCAATTTCTTCCATGCCTGCAAATTGTGTAATATCTTCAGGCAGGAGGAAGGTGTCGCGCTCACCACCAAACACCTCCTTATCAATTGTAAATTGGAGTGTCTTATCCTCAGGCAGGAGTGTCGTTTCCACAAAACGAGAAAGGGTTTTTAAAGAAGATGGCGCCTCCATATTTGAATAATCACCAACTTCAATAACCTGTTTAAAGAAATAAAAAAAATGACGTGGTAATTCAATAAAGACGACGGTTTAAGGAATAAAACGTCGTCTTAAAAGTATTTAAACGACGGTGAAAAAACTGTCGTGGTAATTCAATAAAGACGACGGTTTTATGAATAAAGCGTCGTCTGAAACCATTTAAACGACGGTGAAAAAACCGTCGTTTAAATATTTTATTACGTCTTAAAAAAATTCCGCCGTCTAAGTTGTAAACAAACGACGGATTAAATAAAAATATCGACGTCTGAAATTTTGAAAAACAAATAAAAAAGGCAAAGTTATGTGAACATACCTTGTCGTCATGCTTTTCTTCATCTTCTTTCTCCTTTTCTTCTTCCTTCTCTTCATCTCTTTTTTCTTCTTCCTTCTCTTCATCTGGCTGATGTTTCCCCATTTTGGCAGTATCATCCTCCAAATGTAGGGATCTCACATCACCTCCAGAGCAGCTAGCTTTGTCAGACATTGGATTTTTGGGGCTTTGGCTAATTCTTGGTTTAAGCATGCTTGGATCAAAATTGGGAATTAATTGGGAAAGCTGACTCAGGAAATGCTCCCTCTCAGCCTCTACCAATTGTTTTATCCTAGCCTCCATCCTTAAGGCCTCTTCCCTTGCCTTAGCCTCCATCTTTTTAGTCTCTTCTTAAAGGAGAACTCTTAAACTGTCCTTCAAACGGTCGTCAAAGCTCACCCTCTGTGGTTTGGGCAAATTGAAATATTGCCTTGGGGAAACACCAGCACCAACTCCCCTCACTCTGCCTGGATGCTCGGGGCCCAAAGCCATGGTCAGCACATCATTGCTGCCATCTACTCTGACTTTGCCTTCCGAGACTTGTTTCTACAATTCATCCTAAAACAAAGATAAACAAAAAAACACACGACGGTTATTTATGTACAAACGACGTATTATATAATTTCACACGACGCAATAACGTATAAACCGACGTTATTATAACTTATCACGACGGTAGTTATACCGACGTGGTTATTTATTTAAGACGACGAAATGAATAAACAACCGACGTCTTATGCTATAATTAAAGAAAACAGAGTAGTGATTCCTATTTAGACCGTTAACGACGTTTTTAAAAAAGTTTCGACGTGGTAATATCATTCACACGACGCGAAAATGAACCACCGACGTCTTATGCTATAATTACAGAAAACATAGTAGTGATTCCTATTTAGACCTTTAACGACGTTTTTAAAAACTTTTCGACGTGGTAATATCATTCACACGACGAAAAATATAACATACGACGTAATAAGAATAATTCACAGTTTAATAAAAATTTAAAACAGAGTGAGTAGGCTTACAATTAATTTTGCTTTCTCTGCCACCTTTGGATCAGGGATGTTACCATGTTTGTCCTGTCTAGCTCTCTTCCATAAGGTAGATCGATCAATTTCTACCCCAGGCATGGTTTCCTCCAATTGATCCTCCAATCCAGCATATCCTTTTCGAGACAATCGATGATTGTACTCGAGTTTCTCCCTAATCTGTGCATGTTGAGAATGCACAGACTCAAAATCTTTGGATAGCCTTGAAGCTACAAAGGCATCCCATTGTGCTTTCTCTATGAATTTATATGTTTCAGGGGGTTGGCTTAATTTCTCCCTGTCATTGGTGTATGGAAGGATATAATGCCTCGTTAGTGTAGACTTGAAATCCTTCCATTTCTTGGCAGCAGAAGCTAAAACAGAGGTCTTGCCCCCTTGGCCTACGACAAAAGCCATGTCAACTGCTTCCCAAATCTGCTCCTTTATATCCTTGGGGATTTGGGACCATTTCTTGTCCACAAGTGGGATCCTAGAGCGTGCCAACACACCAATATACGACTGCATCTCAATATGTGCTTGGCCAACACCTTTCCCTCTTTTATTGTACTCAACAATTGGCCTCAGTTTCTGAAGCTTTCTCTTCACAACACGAGGCATTGTGCTCATACCTCGACCAGTCTTTGAATCATCAGAGATTGTTGTCTGGCTGGTTGGTTCTGTCTCAGCAGATGATGAAGCAAACTTCATCTTCTTCGAAGACTTCATCTCCTTCGAAGACTTGTCTTGAGGAGCTACCATTCCAAGCTTCTTGGAGCCAGAATCCTTAGTTTGTTGTTGAGAAACCATTTTAACAGACAAAACTGCAAGTGAAAATATTTCAGGAAAACATTAACAACACAAACGACGGTATTAAAAAACTACGACGTATGATATGATTTTAGACGACGCAATGAAATAATCTCAGACGTAATAAATGTTTAAAACCATTATTTATATAACGTCGTGGTATATATGTTCACACGACGTCAATAGTAATACACCGTCGTGGTAAAACTATTATTTATATAACGTCGTGGTATTTATGTCCATACGACGTCAATAGTAATACACCGTCGTGGTATTAACATTCACACGACGTAAAACAATAAGATATTTTTCGTCTATATTAGATACCAACCCTAGTTTCTTTTTCTTTATATTTTATCAAATAAGGGAAAAACAAAAACCATTGTTCAGAGAAATCAAACCTGCAATTAAACAAGCATATAAAAAAAGACTATTATTTTAAAAACAACTTTGTCAATTTTCAGACGACGCTAGAACAACTGACGAACCGTCGTGGTCTACCGTCGTCTTATTTAGTTGAGGTAGTTGTCTTCAAAGTTGGAAACTTTCCCTCTTTGTCTGTATATTTTATCAAACTTGGAAAGAAGTAAAATGATTTTGGCCAGAAAAAAGGTAAAAAGATTTTTCAAACAAAAAACGTATGAGCATGCAAAACAGTAACCAAAATAGTGAAAATGAAAGCTTACCTTTTGCGTGCAATGAAAGCAAGAGGAAGATGATCGATGTTTAAGTTCAGAGACGACGAAGAAGACGAGAGGAAGACGATGAGAAACTCTGACAATGCTCTGACAAGGAAAAAAGACGAAAAGGTTTCTCTGGGAGATTGAAATTTTTAATCGGGTTTGGAAACAGTGCATGTGTAAGTCGAAAAGTTGCTTACATATAAAACCATTTCAAAAAAATAATACGGCGGTTACATTTAACTACGTCGTTTTTAACTAAAACGACGCAATATTTTTCGTTCGACGTGGAATCATTTCATTTAACGTCGTTAGGTTTAATATAACCGACGTGGATTTTAATTTTTAAATTATGAATAGAATTTTTTTTCCCGTGACCTTTCAGTTTATTTTTCAATTACAGTGCGTTATAAATAGAGTTTTTTTTCCGGAGGAAATTTAAAACGAAGGAAATTAATATTCTGGAATATGTAAAGTTTCTTTTTTGGATGACAGATTTAAATAAAATAAGAATATAAAAACAACGAATGTGTAAGTCAAGTAGACGAAAAGTTGCTTACATATAAAACCATTTCAAAAAAATAATACGGCGGTTACATATAACTACGACGTATAAAGTACAAAATACGACGGTAAATTTAACTTCGGACGTGGTAAATAAATACGACAGTAGTGTTGTAGGTACCGTCGTAGTAAACTCAAAAATTAAAGTACATAAGTAATAACTCGCGTCATGGTAGATTATTTAAGACGTCGGGATTATTAATGTACCGACGTGGAGTTCTGTAATATACGTCGGTAATACCGACGTTGATTTTACAATTTAAACGGCGGTTTTTTTGGTAAGGACCGCCGTTGTTTTTAAAAATTTATTCTATAAATTTGTCGCTTTCATTCATTTTCGGTTTACATTTAAGGTTCCAAGTTCTTCCTCTCTCAGTCTCTCATGTCTCAAAGATAATAATTTGGATGTTTTCTCAAAGAGAAATTGAGCTTACTCGCATCAAATATATGTCCACAAGAAGAAGCTTGTCAACTAGCCTTCTCACTTCCTTGATCAAGCCTGATAGGACACTTAGTGCTTCTGAATACTCCTTGCTTTCCATCAAAAGAGATGCAAGCCTGGCCTCCACTCGCTGTCGAAGGAAAGTTCGCTTCTCAGGGAAATCTGAAGATCAGATGTGCCTGATCCTCT
>NC_034012.1:19321262-19326150 GCF_000346465.2 Prunus persica
ACTGTTAACGACGTTGATTTGTTTTTAAACGTTAGGTATAATATAACCGTCGTTGAAAATTGTCTCTCTGATTGCAAATTTGCAACGACGTTGATCAACTTCCAAAAAATTGTCTCTCTGATTGCAAATCTGTGTCATCTGTTAAGATTATGATGTGGAACAGAGTTCCATCTGGTAAGATTTCGTAACCCTTGGGATCTCAGACAAATCTGATTATGTCGGCGGTTTTCTATATAAACCGTCGTGGTTATTTCAATTCTTGTCATTAAGTAGATCTACCGACGTAGGATAAGAAAATCAAAGAAAAAAATTGTTAACAAAAATTCTTATTAAGACGACGGTTTAAATTAAAGGTACGACGTATAAAATGAATAAATACGACGTTAAATTTTATAGTACGATTTAAAGATAACGTCGTAGAACTATACGAGAATGACGTCGATATATTTATATTTTCCGTCGTTGTAAATTAATTTAATACGGCGATATTTTGTATTTTAAAGCCGTGGATTTGTTTGTAATTATACGGCGTCTTATACGAAAACCTCGTCGTGTTATTTTATGAGTAAAAACGGCGGTTTTTATTGAAATCGTCGTCTTTACTTTCTACGTCGGTCGATTCATAACTTCTGCCGTTCTTTGTTGGCTTTGATTTTACACTGCGGAAATCTGTTTCAAATAGACGTCGGTTGTTTAATTAGGTACGTCGTTGTTTTTGAACAGCCATTTGAATCTCCATTTTTTAGTTGTCTAAGGTGGTATTACACGACGGTGTTTTTAGAACCGTCGTCTTTTTAAAAACCACGACGGTTTTCACTTAGACCGTCGTTGTTTTCTGGTCGTCTTTTTCACTTTTTGTAGTAGTGTGTACTACCTCAAATGAATCTTATGATGGCTATGGTTATGTCATGTCTGATTATAGTGGAACTAGTTTTGGAGCTCAAGATGATAAAATAAATTATGGACCTACTAGTTGGTTAATCCTAACTATCCCATATACGGGAGGACAGTAGGGAGCTCAAGAGAGACTTATGTGCACCATGTTCAAACATGGCTTACAAATTGCTCGGGTTACATGACTTGGTATGACTATTGTATGAATCTAGATGGTTGTTCCTCATTGTTTGAACCTAATAGGAGTTCTTCATTTATGTAGATGGACACTTATCTAAATTGTAATCCAATGTTTAAACAAACTATGGATTTATGCATGGTTTATTCATTCTAATTAACATTTTATTTTCAAACTTTTCATTAACACGCATTACATATCACTTATATTTCATCACACTACTACAAAAAGTGAAAAAGACGACCAGAAAACAACGACGGTCTCAGTGAAAACTGTCGTGGTTTTTAAAAAGACGACGGTTCTAAAAACACCGTCGTGTAATACCACCTTAGACAACTAAAAAATGGAAATTCAAATGGCTGTTCAAAAATAACGACGTACTTAATTAAACAACCGACGTCTATTTGAAACAGATTTCCGCAGAGCCAACAAAGAACGGCAGAAGTTATGAATCGACCGACGTAGAAAGTAAAGACGACGATTTCAATAAAAGCCGCCGTTTTTACTCATAAAATAACACGACGAGGTTTTCGTATAAGACGCTGTATAATTACAAACAAATCCACGGCTTTAAAATACAAAATATCGCCGTATTAAATTAATGTACAACGACGAAAAATATAAATATATCGACGTCATTCTGGTATAGTTCTACGACGTTATCTTTAAATCGTACTATAAAATTTAACGTCGTATTTATTCATTTTATACGTCGGACCTTTAATTTAAATCGTCGTCTTAATAAGAATTTTTGTTAACAATTTTTTTCTTTGATTTTCTTATCCTACGTCGGTAGATCTACTTAATGACAAGAATTGAAATAACCACGACGGTTTATATAGAAAACCGCCGACATAATCAGATTTTTCTGAGATCCCAAGGGTTACGAAATCTTACCAGATGGAACTCTGTTCCACATCATAATCTTAACAGATGACACAGATTTGCAATCAGAGAGACAATTTTTTGGAAGTTGATGATGTGTGTGCGTTTGTGTATCTACAAATATTATACCTAACGTCGTTGCAAATTTGCAATCAGAGAGACAATTTTCAACGACGGTTATATTATACCTAACGACGTTTAAAACACAAATCAACGTCTCTCAACAAATATATTACGTCGTCTTAGTCTTACTTAAGACGACGAAAAACGACAACAGTAATACAAAAACAGTCGTTGTTTTTATATTCTTATTTTATTTAAATTTTTAAAACCAACGGCGGTCCTTACAAAAAAACCGCCGTTTAAATTGTAAAATCAACATCGGTATGACCGACGTATATTACATAAATCCACGTCGGTACATTAATAAAACCGACGTGTTAAATGATCTACCATGACGCGAGTTATTACTTATGTACTTTAATACCTACAACACTACTGTCGTAATTATTTACCACGTCCGAAGTTAAACGTACTGTCGTATTTTGTAATTTATACGTCGTAGTTATAAGTAACCGCCGTATTATTTTTTTGAAATGGTTTTATATATAAGCAACTTTTCGTCTACCTGTCTTACACATGCACTGTTTCCAAACCCGATTAAAAATTTCAATCTCCCAGAGAAAACTTTTAGACTTTTTTCCTTGTCAGAGCACTTTCAGAGTATCTCATCGTCTTCCTCTCGTCTTCTTCGTCGTCTCTGAATTTAAACATCGATCGTCTTCCTCTTGCTTTCATTGCACGCAAAAGGTAAGCTTTCATTTTCACTATTTTGGTTGCTGTTTTGCATGCTCATACGTTTTTTGTTTGAAAAATCTTTTTACCTTTTTTCTGGCCAAAATCATTTTACTTCTTTCCAAGTTCGAAAAAATATACAGACAAAGAGGGAAAGTTTCCAACTTTGAAGACAACTACCTCAACTAAATAAGACGACGGTAGCTTCTTATTTACGTGGTTAAATATGTAGACCACGACGGTTCGTCAGTCGTTCTAGCGTCGTCTGAAAATTGACAAAGTTGTTTTTAAAATTATAGTCTTTTTTTTATTTGCTTGTTTAATTGCAGGTTTGATTTCTCTGGACAATGGTTTTTGTTTTTCCCTAATTTGATAAAATATAAAGAAAAAGAAATTAGGGTTGGTATCTAATATAGACGACAGTATCTTATTGTTTTACGTCGTGTGAATGTTAATACCACGACGTCATATTAAAATACCGTCGTCTATATAAGATTCCAAAACTTTCTTTCTTGGCCTTGTATTTTATCAAATTAGAAAACGAAAACCATGGTTCAGAAAAATCAAATCTGCAATCAAACATTCACAGAGAAAGAAAGAAGGGTTTTGGATCCTTATATAGACGACGGTATATTACTACTGACGTCGTGTGAACATCAATACCACGACGTTATATAAATATTCCGTCGTTTATAGTTAATTATCACGTCGTTTGTAGTCAATTATTTCGTCGTTGTTTAATTACCTTAGTTTTAAAATTTTATTACGTCTGATATTATTTCATTGCGTCGTTTAAAATCATATCATACGTCGTATTTTATTAATAACCGTCGTTTGTGTTCTTAATCTTTTCTTGAAATATTTTCACTTGCAGTTTTGTCTGTAAAAATGGTTTCTCACCAAGACCAAAGTAAGGATTCTGGCTCCAAGAAAAATGGAGGTGAGGAGCAAGTACCTCCTCAAGAGAAGTCTTCGAAGATAATGAAGTCTTCGAAGAAGATGAAGTTTGCTTCATCATCTGCTGATACAGAACCAACCAGCGGGACAACAATATCTGATGATTCAAAGGCTGGTCGAGGTATGAGCACAATGCCTCGTGTTGTGAAGAGAAAACTGCAGAAACTGAGGCCAATTGTTGAGTACAATAAAAGGGGGAAAGGAATTGGCCAAGCACACAGTGAGATGCAGTCCTATATTGGTGTGTTGGCACGCTCCAGAGTCCCACTTGTGGACTTGAAATGGGCTCAAATCCCCAAGGATATAAAGGAGCAGATTTGGGAAGCAGTTGACATTGCTTTTGTAGTAGGTCAAGGGGGCAAGAACTCTGTCTTAGCTTCTGCTGCCAAGAAATGGAAGGATTTCAAGTCTACACTAACAAGGCATTATATCCTTCCATACACCAATGACAGGGAGAGATTAAGCCAACCCCCTGAAACATATAAATTCATAGAGAAAGCACAATGGGATGCCTTTGTAGCTTCAGGGCTATCCAAAGATTTTGAGTCTGTGCATTCTCAACATGCACAGATTAGGGAGAAACTCGAGTACAATCATCGATTGTCTCGAAAAGGATATGCTGGTTTGGAGGATCAATTAGAGGAAACCATGCCTGGGGTAGAAATTGATCGATCTACCTTATGGAAGAGAGCTAGACAGGACAAACATGGTAACATCCCTGATCCAAAGGTGGCAGAGAAAGCAAAATTAATTGTAAGCCTACTCACTCTGTTTTAAATTTTTATTAAACTGTGAATAATTCTTATTAGGTCTTATGTTATATTTGGCGCCGTGTGAATGATATTACCACGTCGACATTTTTTAAAACACGTCGTTAAAGGTCTAAATAGGAATCACAACTCCGTTTTCTGTAATTATAGCATAAGATGTCGGTGGTTCGATTTCGCGTCGTCTGTATTAAATTACTACGTCGAAATGTTTTAAACAACGTCGTTAAAGGTGTGAATATTGAATCATCCCTCTGTTACATAAGACGTCGGTGGTTTATTAATTTCGTCGTTTTAAAGAAATAACCACGTCGGTATAACTACCGTCGTGATAAATTATAATAACGTCGATTTATATGTATTGCGTCGTGTGAAATTATATAATACGTCGTTTGTATATAAATAACCGTCG
>NC_034012.1:19326620-19468926 GCF_000346465.2 Prunus persica
CCCAGCATTTTGAAGATGATACTGCCAAAAATGGGAAACATCCGGAAGAAAAGGTAACATATCTGAACTTTGAATTCTCTGTTTTTTTAAAAACCATTAGACGTCGTTATTATTAATAAAATCGTCGTTTGAAATTCATACCACGACGATTTTAAAAATAAACCGTCGTTTGTATTTCAATACCACGTCGTATTTAGTTTACTTGTTTTACACGCCATTAAACGTCGTTATTTTTAAAACTTTGTGGTTTTTAGACGACGGAGTTAATCATTCCCGACGTCATAGATGAAGAGAATAAAGAAGAAAAACAAGATGAAAAGCAGAAAGAAGATGACGACCAGGTATGTTCACATAACTTTGCCTTTTTTATTTGTTTTTCAAAATTCCAGACGTCGATATTTTTCTTTAAACCGTCGTTTGTTTAGAGCTTAGACGGCGGAATTGTTTTCTAAGACGTAATAAATAAATCACCACGACGGTTTTTTCACCGTCGTTTAATTTTTTTCAGACGACGTTGTATTCCTTAAACCGTCGTTTTTATTGAATTACCACGTCATTTTTTTTATTTCTTTAAACAGGTTACTAAAGTTGTTGATTATTCAAATATGGAGGCGCCATCTTCTTTACAAACCCTTTGTCGTTATGTGGAAACGACACTCGTGCCTCAAGATAAGACCCTGCACTTTACAATTGATAAGGAGGTGTTTGGTCTAGAGCGCGATACCTTCCTCCTGCCTGAAGATATTACACAATTTGCAGGCATGGAGGAAATAGGAGCTACAGTCATTGCTGTATATATGAGGTTTGTCATTCTAAAATAATACGTCGTTGGTTTATTTATTGCGTCGTCTTAACTAACTAACCACGTCGTTAGTATGTACCGTCGTGATAAATTTATTATAACGTCGTTGTCTATTTCAGTACGTCGTGTGAAACCTTATAATACGTCGTTTTGTTATACATAACCGTCGTGTGTTTTTTTTGCGCTGACTTGTTTATATTATTTTATATATTTAGGTACTTACACGATGTTTTAAAACGAGCAAATATGTGCACAATGGTTGGCTTTATCGACCCTGCTACAGTTAGTGCCAGCTCTGGCACAATAGCTGACAGATCACGGCTTGTAGCATCACGACTTCAGAAGACTGACGGTGAACAGATTTTCCTCATGCCTTACAATCCAGGGTTAGTCTCCTTAACAGGATTTTGTTTTTATGATTTTCAATAAATGACAGCGTATAAACTAACCACGTCGGTGTTTTATTTTATTGAGTCGTTTGAAACGACTAACCACGTCGGTAGTTATTTATCGTCGTTATAAATATATAATGTCGTCGATTGCTACTTTATTTCGTCGTGTGAAATATTATAATACGTCGTTTTTGTAAATAACCGTCGTTTTTATATTAATTTTGTGCAGCCGTCATTGGATCTTGCTGATTGTAAGAGCAAAGAGGGAAACAGTCTATTTTCTGGATCCTCTGCCAGGAAATCGTGTGGTCGATGAAGAGGCCAAAAACATCGTGAACAGTGCCATAAAAATTTATAATTCCCACATAGCCAGATCAGGCCGTAAGGCAGTCATCTGGAAAACTCTGTCAGGCACACCAAAGCAAATGCGGGTATTACGTGATGCGCTTCATGAAGGACATCATCATGGATCCTTCCTTGGGGTTTGAGAAGAAGGTAAGAAGAAATAACCTTCAAACATTTTATGTCGTTTTTTGTATTATCAACGACGGTCATGTAAAATTACCGTCGTTGAATAGATATACTACGTCGGTTATGGTCGTCTGTGATTGAATTTCCTTTTATTTATAAACCCTAATAGTCATTGTTTTTATGCAGTATGCGAAGGGAAAACAGGAAGAGCCATACCCCCAAGAAGCAATTGATGAAGTCCGGAATGAATGGGCAGAGTTTGTTTGCCTTCAACTGGAATAGGGGAATTATTGAACACTTGATATTTATGTATAATGTACAAATTTTGTCTATAATATATAATGTAAAAATTTGTTGAGGTTTTCTTAAAGTAAAAACAAAAACAAACATACAAAATGCGTAACCGACGTGTAATAATTTTCCAACGACGTAATAAAGTCAAAAGCCGTCATTTTTTGTGGTTTCGTTTTAAACAAATCCGACGTAAAAGGATATTTAGACGACGTTCTTTGAACAATGGAGTCGTTTATGGTTTACAACGTCTTCAATTTCTTAAGGGTTCAGGGTAGTACTTTGTAACGACAGTGGTTAAGTCGAGGAATATATATTTTACGTCGGATAGTTAAATATCCGCCATCGTTTCTCATTTAAACGACGTCATTTTAACAACTTAGTCGTCTATTACAATTTACAACGTCTACAATTTATCAACACCGACGTGGTTTGTTGTTGTGATAAGAATATTTTATTATTTTTATATCAAAATATTCAAAATAAATTTAAAATAAATCAGAAAAATGCAAAGTCAACTCCTATGAAGTCATTGATATATTTTCTTCCCCCTAAACCTTGAAAAAATTCATTTTGAATAACAAAAATTTAAAATGAACATCCAAAACAAAATTGTTTTGATGAGTCATAAAATCACTTCTAGTTTTATGGTTTAGGGTTTAGAGTCTAGGGTTTAGAGATTAGGGTTGTTATTTATTGGGGTTTATTTTTAAAGTATAATTTTTGGGTAGTCTAGGGTATATATTAGGCTGTAAAACCATAAACCCTTTTATAAACTTAATTTTTAAAATTATATAATTTAGTTTTAAGGGTTTAGGGTATTAATTGTTAACGACGGTGGTTGAGTCGTGGAATACATATGTTACGTCGTGCAGTAAATTATCCGACATGGTTTCTACTTTAAACGACGTCATTTTAATATGTAAGTCGTCTATTATAATTTACAACGTTTTCAATTTCTTAACCCCGACGTGGTTTTTCAGTCGTCTTTATATCAAAATATTGAAAATTAATTTAAAATTAATCCGAAAAATGAAGCGTCAAAATAAACGGCGTTACGTTCAGTGTTTCCGTCGTGGAATATTACATTTACGTCGGTTCTTGTAGAACTTTCGCCATGGTTTTTCTTTCGACGTTTTAAAGAGCGCGCGCTCTAAAAATTTTCGCGCGTCCTAAATTTTTTTATATTTGGCTCTTATTCTTATTCTTCTAACCCTGAACCCTAAAATTTTCAGATTTCGCGCAACATAACATTTCGCTCTCTCACTTCTGCTCTAATTAAAAGTTGCTCTAATTAAAAGTTGCTCTCTCACTTCTGCTCCGTCGAATCTGTGAGCTCGTCCAACCTGTAAGTACAAACCCTATCTTCCCCTTGTAAATTCATTGAATGATATTAGGTTGTTTTGTTAAAGGGTTTTAGGTATATGCTTTGCGATCTGTTAATAATGTGCTTATAAGTATGGGTTCATGGATTTTCTGTTTAATGGGTTCATGGATTACATTATCTGTTATGTTGAATTGGGAATGGATTTAATTTTGTCGGATCTTTTAATCACCCTATGTTATGTTGAATTGGGAATGGATTTATTGTTTTCATGCTTGGTTTCATGTATATGTTGTTTTCTTGCTTGGTTTCATATATATGTTGTGTTCTTAATGGGTTTTGGGTTCTTGAACATAAACTGAGACACGACGCCTTTTTAGGCATACGCCGACGATTACACGACGGTTTATGAAAAAACCGTCGTTGTATTACTTATACACGACGGTTTTTTCATAAACCGTCGTTTGTATTACTTATATTAGACGACGTCTGTTGAAAATTCGTCGTCTATATATGCCAAATACGTCTGTTTTTGTTTAAAACCCGTCGTCTCTGTTGTGTATTACTTGCTATTAGATCTTTGTATAATCTGCTATAGTGATGGTCATTGCCTGTATTTTCACTTTATTATAGATAATAGGTTATAGTGTCGGAGATGGATAAGTCATGGATGCACTCGGATAGAAGATCGAAGGCATATGAGTTTGGGGTGGAAGCATTTTTGAACTTTGCTGTAGAAAATCTTCTAACTACAACACATATCCGTTGTCCATGTGTTAAATGTGTTAATTTGAAGTTGTTTGGGGTTGGAATTATAAGGGATCACTTATACTTTAATGGAATTGACCAAAGCTATAAGAATTGGACATTTCACGGAGAACCTTGGGAAGCAACTACTAATGCTAGTAGAAATGTTGAAGAAGATGATGGCCATAGTAGGTACAGTTTTGTGTCTGAAGAAATTGATATGGATGATAATGATTTTGGTTCCGATCCGTATGAGTTTGCCAATGTGATTGGGGATGGAGATCAACCAGTGTACCCTGGTTGTAGAAAGTACACGAAGTTATCGGCATTAGTGAAGTTGTATAATTTGAAGGCAAAACATGGGATGAGTGATGTCTGTTTTACAGAATTATTGATACTTCAAGGCGATTTGCTTCCAGAAGGAAATACAATACCAACCTCTATGTATGAGGCTAAAAAGACTTTGTGTGCATTAGGGCTGAGTTATGAGAAAATGCACGCATGCCCCAATGATTGCATCTTGTATAGGAAGGAGTATGAGGATTCAACTAATTGTCCTACTTGTGGTATCTCAAGGTGGAAGGAAGGCAAAGATTCAATCTTGAAAGAGGGTGTGCCAGCGAAGGTGGTGTGGTATTTTCCTCCAATTCCAAGGTTTAAAAGGATGTTTCAATCACATGAGACAGCTAAGAGTTTGACTTGGCATGCTGCTAGAAAATCAATTGACGGTCAGATGTCTCATCCGGCGGATTCCCCGTCTTGGAAACTTCTTGATGATAAATGGCCTGAGTTTGGTAATGAGCCGAGAAACTTGAGATTGGCTCTTTCATCTGATGGATTCAATCCCCACAGTTCTCTAAGTAGCAGATATAGTTGTTGGCCGGTTATCTTAGTTACATATAATCTCCCTCCATGGCTGTGCATGAAACGAAAGTTCATGATGTTAACCTTATTGATTTCCGATCCTAAACAACCCGGAAATGATATAGACGTCTACTTGGAGCCTTTGATTGATGATTTAAAATCTTTGTGGGATGAGATTAGAGGAGTGTATGATGCACATAATGGAGAATACTTTACACTCAGAGCTGCATTAATGTGGACAATTAATGATTTCCCCGCCTATGGAAACTTATCTGGTTGTGTTGTTAAAGGATATAAAGCTTGTCCAATATGCGGCGATCATACACCTAGTCACAGGTTGAAAAATGGCCACAAAATTTGTTACATTGGGCATAGAAAATGGTTACCAATCAATCATCCATATAGGAGGCAACGTGCAGCTTTTAATGGGAAACCTGAATATGGCATACCTCCCGAGCCATTAACCGGAGAAGAAGTGCTGCATATGGTTGAAAATGGTGACAGAGTTTGTTGGAAGAAGAAATCAATATTCTTTGATCTCGAGTATTGGAAATACCTTCCTGTGAGGCATGCCCTAGATGTTATGCACATTGAGAAGAATGTTTGCGATAGTATCATTGGTACATTGCTGGAGATCCCTGGAAAAAATAAAGATGGGATTGCTGCTCGATTAGATTTATTGAACATGGGGGTCAAAACTGATTTGCAACCCGAGTATGGAGAAAGACGTACTCGTTTGCCTCCTGGGCCTTGGAATTTGTCAAGAGCAGAGAAGAGAGAGGTTTGCAATTCTTTCTATGGTATGAAGGTCCCTGAAGGTTATTCTTCAAATATTAAAAATCTTGTATCTTTACAAGATTCAAGACTTCTTGGCCTTAAATCACATGATTGTCATACCTTAATGCAACAATTGCTCCCTGTGGCAATTCGTTCTGTTTTGGAGAAGCCTGCAAGGTATGCAATAACTCGTTTGTGCTTCTTCTTCAATGCTATATGTGCAAAGACTGTTGATGTTTCCAAGCTAGATAAGTTGGAAGAAGATGTAGTAGTTACTCTGTGTTTGCTTGAGAAGTACTTTCCCCCTTCATTCTTTGATATCATGGTTCATCTAGTAGTACATCTTGTCAGAGAAGTTCGTCTATGTGGGCCAATATATTTTAGGTGGATGTATCCGTTTGAAAGATATATGAAAGTGCTGAAGGGGTATGTTCAGAATCGTACTCGTCCCGAAGGTTGCATTGCTGAGCGGTATATAGCTGAAGAAGCGGTAGAGTGTTGTACTCAGCATTTATCTGATGTTAGTACAGTTGGAGTGCCTTCAAGCCAAAAGATGGGACTTTCAAAGCCATTATCAGGTTGCACAGTGAGCGTAGTTGATCAGGACCTGTTGAATCAAGCACATCTATATGTCTTGGAGAATACGGAGGAAGTCCTACCTTATATCGAGTACGTATGAGCTTTATTCTTTAAGTTTCCATTTTAAATTATTTCTTATGTTTATCTTCTATATTTAGGACCGTAATGCTTGAATTTTTCGTGTCATGTAGGCAACATATGATCCACATCAAGACTGCTTATCCAAAATTTAGAAAGAGAACAAAGTGGCTGCAGGATAAGCACAATAGCACTTTCATTCAATGGCTACGCTTCAAGGTATATGTTGTTGAATAACATATTTCTCTTTTAATTTTCTTCTTATTTATATGTTAGATTGAATTAAGATATGATTAATTTGCAGGTTCAAAGTGAACTTGAGGAAGACAATCATGGCGTATCAGAAAATTTAAGGTGGCTAGCAGCTGGTCCAAACATGTCAGTGCCATTATATAGGAGCTATCTTATTAAAGGTATTAAATTCAATATCAAGGCACAAGATGATGTGCGGACAACTCAAAATAGTGGAGTTTATTTACTTGCACATACCATGCAAGTTGCTAGTGCCAAGGATAAAAACCCAATTCTCTCAAATATGGGTTTCTATTGTGTCATTCAAGAAATTTGGGACCTTGACTACCAAAAGTTTACAATCCCAGTCTTTAGGTGTGATTGGATAGATAGTTCTGGTCTTGTAGTCGACGAACTTGGATTTACCCTTGTAGATTTGAGTAAAATTGGACATAGGAATGACCAATTTGTTTTGGCTTCTCAAGTCAAACAAATATTTTTTGTTGACGACCCGATGCATCGTGGTTGGTCGGTAGTGTTATCAATGCCTAATAGAGAATATAATGATGTTATTGGTGATGAAGTCTTAGGTGATGTGATAATTGAGTGTGAGCCATTTACTAGAGGGATGCCAAATGTTGACACATTTGATGAACTGGTGGGTGAGTTAGGCGGTCAAAATATTCGAGATGGGTGTGAAGATATATGGATTGAATGATGCTTATGTAATTGGCAGTGTATGACATTAATTTTGTAATATATTGTAATGTGATTTCTTCACTTTCTACGTTCAAATAAAACACGACGTTATTGTGAATCAGTTATTCAGCATATTTACCGACGTCTTAAAGCAACGTAACAATGAAGAACCACGACGCTATTGTGAAGCAATTATTCAGGATATCACGTCGGTGAAGGATTAAGAACCGCCATGTAATTCAAAATAACACGACTCCAATCCCATAATACCGACGTCTAAA
Source organism: Prunus persica (assembly GCF_000346465.2). Taxonomy (NCBI): domain Eukaryota; kingdom Viridiplantae; phylum Streptophyta; class Magnoliopsida; order Rosales; family Rosaceae; genus Prunus; species Prunus persica. Next base: position 19,334,157 of record NC_034012.1, read on the forward strand.
AAACGAGATATATAATCTGAACGTTAAAAAATACGACGTCATCATATATTTTCCACGTCGCAAGTTCTTTTATAAACGAAGAGGAACGAAATGAATTCCGACGGAAATTCATTATAACCGCCGTCTAATAACAATTAAACGACGTTATTTGTAATACGGCTCTCATCATAATCTACGCCGTCTATATGTTCTGTAATACGGCTCTCATTTATTTGAAACCGACGTTGTTTAGAAGTTCAACGTCGTCTATATTATTAAGTGCGTCGTGAGTAATGAATACATATAAATACAACGTCGACTATATAAATGTGTACGTCGTAAATAATGACACTGACAACTATTTCCACGTCATCTTTTTTAGAAAAATCGAAGTGGAAAATTTATTTCACGACGGTTTTTTGTAAATAAGAGACGTAGTAGATTTCAATAACGTCGTCTTCTCATGTATTTAAAGACGTCATATTTTTTCTTGTCGTGTAAATTATATTTAACGGCGTAGTATTTTAGTTGTCGTCGTTGTATGTATATCTTGCGGCCTTGTTCTTTTAATATGTGTCATATTTTTCCTTTTTAACGACGGTGATTTGTTTGAGTTGGTCGTCTATTCTCATCCTCGACTATTTTCTAGAACTTTAGCAGACTAAACACGTCTGTTTTTATATTTTTCCGACGTTGTTTTATTTAACAACGTCTAATATTTATCGTCGTTGTTTGTTTCTGAAAATAGGACGTATAAATTTTGTAATACGACTCTCATATATTTGTAACCGACGTTGTTTAATTTTTCAACGTCTAATATATAAACACATACGTCGTAAATAATGACACTGACAACTATTTCCACGTCATCTTTTATCGAAAAATCGAAGTGGAAAATTAATTTTACGACGGTTGTTTTTATATATGCGACGTAGTAGGTATCAATAACGTCGTCTTCTAATGTATTTAAAGACGTCATATTTTTTATTGTCGTGAAAATTATATTTAACGTCGTCGTATTTTTATTTTCGTCGTTGTATGTCTATCTTGCGGCCTTGTTCTCTTAATATGTGTCATATTTTTCCTTTTTAACGACGGTTTGTTTAGAGAGTTGGTCGTCTATTATCATCCTGATTGCTTTTTTTAGATCTTTTTGCAGTACAAAGACGTCGTTTTGTATTTGTTGATGACGTTGTATATTTTAACAACGACGGTTATTTAGCGTCGTGGTTTATGAGGGAAAAGATGACGGTGGATTCCACGACCATTGAAAAACCCAATACACGACGGTGATTTACCGTCGTCTTTTTGCTTTTTTGTAGTAGTGTCATATGTATATCTTATTATTAGTAAATTTTGAGTTTTATTTGTTCAATACATTCATTGATAATGTACATAACATCTATGAAAGTTTTACACCAAAATTATGTGTTTCAATGCCTATATCTGTCATTTTTGTTGATTTTTTCCCGATACCTAAAACGATAACGATATATCCCCCGAAATATCCGTAAATTGGAGGCCCGATATTATCTGCACGGCTGATATTTTAATCCTTGGATCCTAGAACAATTCCTCTAATTGGCGCATCTAAAGAAAACATGAGCTCTGAGATTTGTATTCCCATATATGACACAAATAGAGCTAGTATTAGCTTGTGTAGGACTACACAACTTTCTTCGAAGAGAGTGTAAATCTGACGAATTTCCTGTTGCATTGGAGAACGAATCTTCTTCATCTTCATCGTTATTGGTTAATGAAGGAGATCATGAACTAGGTTTCCAAACACAAGAATAACAATGACAAAATGCTAATGAATGGAGAGTTGGTATAGCTTTGAATATGTGGAGATATGCCGGGCACAATGACAACAATGAGAATCAAGGATAATGAATGAATGTTGAATATTTTACTTAAACTTTGCTTTCAAATTTGTTATACATTTGTCACTATATTTCTTGTGAATTTCTTATGAATTTTGCTTTTTGTTAAATATAATTTTTCCTTATGAATTTTGATTTTTGTTAAAAGAATACCATTCATCAGTACTATGTTTGACCAAACTATCTAGTCAGAAATCACTAGGGAAGATAGTTTATGTAGTTGAAGTCTTCAGTAACCACAAGAAACAAAAAATAGAAAAGAAAGATCCAAAGTTTCTTCTAAAATCATATAGCTATTGCACCATACTTTTTATATAGAGTGCCAAATGAGAGAGCAATCATAAACAAATGTCCTCAAGAAACAGAGCTCCACTGCTAGACGGAAAACAAACATCTCTTCTTGGCTTTTTGATTGCCTGGTGTCACGGGATGACTTTTTGAAGTCTTTCTTCCGTGCGGCCTTAGACTTGATTGCCTCTCGAACAAGCTAAGTCAGCCTTCCTTCCTGCAAAATAAGATCAAACCAAGCAGGAACACAAGAACAAGAGCTAGAATGATAAGAACACTCAAGAGAGTTTGGGAGAATATATGCTTGTATTGCTACTCAATGCTTTACAAGTTGAGGGATGAAGATACACAATGAGGCACCCTCTTTATATAGAGATCCTAGCTCGCCTACTACCCAAAAAGGTGGGCTAGGATCGAAACAATCTAATGATCTAGAATCTACCACTACTGTACATTGAATCTAGACATGTGGATTAAAAGATCTAGAATGATCCATCTGACGGGCTAGGCCTTGAGCTTCTCTTGTTAGACTTGACCTTCACAAATGGATCCTCTAGGTTGGCCCAATAGTTGTTGGGTTGAGCTTTGAACTTGCGGGCCATGACAGTCTCCCCCACATGATCCTGTGACGTCCTCGTCCCCTAGGTAGTTCTTTCTCGTTCGAATGCTTCAATGTAGTCTTTGTATTGCCATAAGGACTCTTCTTTCTCCCAATTTCCTTCGGACTCTGGCAGGCCTTTCCATTTGACAAAGTACTCGAAGTACCTTAGTACACCTTTGCTTTGCACCTCATGCTTGGCCATGATGCACTCGACCTCCCTTTCAAAGGAAGTCACAATTAAAGGGGAAGCTCGTTGAGACTCCCCACGACTTGGCTCCTCGGGGTCAGCATGGTAGGGCTTGAGATTGCTCACTTGGAACACCAGATGAGTCTTTTACGCTCCCCGTTTGCTTTAGCCATCTCAGCTTCTCCTTTGCCTCATACTTGGCATTCTCTGGATAGAAATGCAACATAATATCTTTCTTAAATGTATCCCAAGTCTCAAATGTAAACGTACTTTAGTCGATCTCCATGGATCGACGGTGTCACCACATGAGAGCATTGTCAGTGAGAAAGTGAGAAACAACGTTGTTGTAGTAATTTTGGACTCATCATCGTCCATCTTGAGATACTTGAAATACCTTTCAATATTCCACAGGAACGTGTCCAGCTCATTCGCCTCCCTCTTCTTATTAAAGGATTTAGGCTTGAAAGTATTTAACACCTTGGGTTCCTTCGGAGTCCGGGTCTTGTTCAAGACAGCTTTTTTGAACAAGGCCCAATCTCCATTCACATCATTCACTTCATCGCGAAGTGCAGTAAGGTCCGCCATGAAATGATCTAGATTGGTTTGGACATCCAGCTTGATTGTATCTAGCATGGAGTTGAGGGCTCCCTTGAATTGGCCTTGAAACTCTTCCACCATAGCTTCGAAGCCCACCTTCGTAAGGACATCCTCCTCAAGTCGATGATCGAACTCGACCACGGCATTCTCCATTACGGCTACCACATCTTTGGATCGGTCCTTTTTTGATTTGCCCCCGCGATCTAAGTTGACCTTGGACATATCAACCTCCACATCGGATCCACTCTTCGACATGCTTCTTAAAATGATTCGAGCTTTATGCTCTAATACCAACTGTCATAGGATGACTTTTTGAAGTCTTCCTTCCGTGCGGCCTTAGACTTGGTGGCCTCTCGAACAAGCTAAGTCAGCCTTCCTTTCTGTAAAATAAGATCGAACCAAGCAAGAACACAAGAACAAGAGCTGGAACGATAAGAACACTCAATAGAGTTTGGGAGAATATATGCTTATATTGCTACTCAATGCTTTACAAGTTGAGGGATGAGGATATGCAATGAGGCACCCTCCTTATATAGAGATCCTAGCTCGCCTACTACCCAAAATGGAGGGATAGGATCGAAACAATCTAATTATCCGGAATCTACCACTACTGTACATTGAATATAGACATGTGGACTAAGAGATCTAGAATGATCCGCCGGGCCGGGCCTTGAGCTTCTCTTGTTATGCTTGACCTTCACAAATGGATCCTCTAGGTTGGCCTAATAGTTGTTGGGTTGAGTGTTCAACTTCTGAGCCGTGACACTGGGTAAGGATGCCAAAGTTAGCATTCATCTAAAGAAATATGTTAAAGAAATTATGGAAGTTTGGAATAAAAGCCATACAAATCTTATAATAAAATTATATAGAACTCTTCCCAAGTCTATGTGAAATCTAAAAGTTCCATAGAGTTCCATGAAATTTGGCACTTCAAAAAATTCTTTTAAATTGCTCTAGAATCCTAATTGAATACTTCCCCCTAAGATTACAAGCTTATTACTTTTTTAGGTCTACGAAAATGTGAATTACAAAGATTTGGAATGAAGTTTTTTTTTTCCTAATAAAAGGAGGAAAATACTTCGCTCCTTGCTAGGTAAGTAGGACTTCCTACATTCCTGCCAATAGCAGTGTGACATGTGTGTAGAAGTTTTTATTTTTGTATTTTTGAAGAATTATTTTTGCATATGTGTCAAACTGTGATTTGCAAGAAGGAGGAGTATCTCCTTACAAGTAAGGAGGTAAACAATATCCATAAAAGAATCTCTTCAAAAAAAAAAAAAAAAAGGGGTGGACTCTAGTTACAACATCCAAAAGAAACTATTGTAAGACCGAGGGGTTTACCTCAATGGTGAGGTCCCTTCCCTCCTTGGTCACCTATTCGAATCCCAGAAAAAGTGTCCCCAATTGCTATAATTCAAAAAAATAAAAATAAAAAAATAAAAAACTATTGTAATTGAGAAGTTAAGGTCTCAGGCTTACTACTTACTATTCAATAAATCGTGAGTCAAATTTTGTGAAGCTCGAGTGAAATTTAGTTCAGACTCTTCTTTACAAGATTTACTAGTTGAGCACATGCAAATTCTTCACTTGAACAATAAACTAATAAAACGTTTAACAATGAACTCAGAGGCGATTTCTTTATAGAAAACCAGACGGTGTCAACTGAAAGACACCGTGGTTTATGGTTGTTCATGTCACAATGAATGTAGACTCTGATTTCCAAAATTTCTTGTCACTAAGATTCAAAGTCTTCAAGTGATCCAAAATAAAAATAAAAAGTTTCGTCACCCTTAAGGAATTAAATATGTCTCCATGTCCATGGTGTTCTTAATCAGTACTCAAAAGCAATGTCAATATGAACAAGTCAACATGTTACATGTAAACGATGAGATATGTGCTATCCATTTGTACGGTAGCTAGAACACCAAACTATTATCATACCAACCAGGGTACCTTTTGTCTCACTCTAACAATGTCAACTGTATTAGTTAATGTTATATATGGATTATAAAACAATTTTATCTTGCCATATATTGGTGATTGGCTGTGGATGATAAATCACCCACAATTGTATCGATTTCTATCATTTTCATTTTATTGTTTAAGTTAACAAAAATATTTGAAGTCAAAAAGTATTCGAACTTGTGCTATAGATGACCGTACAAAAACTTTGTAACTCACGCCAATAATATTAGGAAAACTTACTTGTAACGGGGATATCATTATTTTATTATCTTTGATCAATAATACAATGATACGTGGAAAAATTATCTCACGTGTCATTGTGTCATTGACCGTGGATAGCATTTTTTGTTATTCCCGTTGTAAGAAAGTCTTTTTCAAATAGGTAAAATCTACATATTCTCTTCGATAAGGCAATTTTGCGTACTTCAAAAGTAATATGTATATTGAGTCCCACCTATATTTTATAATAAAATATCATCTCCTCTATACCACTAATTTTTTATTTATAAAAAGATTAAAGCAAATATAAAGGTAAAAGTAAACTATACAATAATAGTTGGTACAATTGCATTGTCTAGCCCATTGGAGTAATCAACTTTTTTATTTATTTATGAAATGGGTAGACAACATATATGCCACCTAGTTTTTAAACGGGTTGTTACCAGATAGGCCCTTGTGGGGTCGTTTGTTACATAGGACTGTCTTGGCATGGACTATGCTTAGGGACTATCTTGGCTTGGCTTGATCTAAGTTGGATAACGCTTATCTCGCGTTTGGTGTATGCTTAGACTAGGACTATATTTTTTTTATTTTCAAATATATATATATATATTTATATATATGTATATGTATATGTATATATGTTATAATATACATAATATATATGTATATTAAATATATTATAGGTATATATATTACATAATAATATATATTTGTGTATATACGTGTGTGTATTTATATATATGTATATTATAATATATAATTTATATGGATATATATTATAATAATAATATACGTGTATGTACATATGTATATTATATATGTGATATATATGTGATAGATTATATAATATATATATATGTTGAAATTTCTACATAGAAAAATAAGACGATGAGTTGTAGGTAAGAAAAAATTAGTTTGAAGGGTTAGCTACATTTACTAAATACATTATTCCTCTTGGGCATTAAAATAATCATGCACTTAAGCCTCTGTGCTTGACATTATTGGCTTCGTTCTGGCACAGCTTCCTTGTATAATTGCATTATTTTTCTTTAAATTTGTTAATAAATTCTTTATTGATTTCCTTCAGACAAAAACCAGTACGAAACTTCATGGTTCGTCATTGTGTACGTTTCAACGTGTGTTGCTGCTGTCAACATTTACACACACACACACACATATATATATAGACACACACACAGACATACTCTCACCATCCATCCACTATTATTACTACAGCTTATCCTCGATCTGCTTGTGTTAAAAATGAAGCCGCATCAAACCAGACCAATTTCCATTTCTTATTTTCTATTCTTTGTATTTCTCTTCTCATATTTCACATCCCTCGCAGCTCAAGAAGTTGGTAATTATAGCACAATGTTTTAGTTTGCCTTTTCTTTTCTTTGGTTTTTTCTATTTTAGAGAAAAAGAAAGTCATTAACATATGTATTGTGGATATTGCAGAGGATGAAAGAGAATTCGATTATCTTCATGAAAGTGGAAAGGGACCAAAACAGTGGGGAGAGATCAAGGAAGAATGGGCAGCGTGTAAGAATGGAAGCCTGCAATCTCCTATTGATTTATCAAGTCATCGAGTCAAATTAATCCCACACTTGGGTAATCTCAAGACCGGCTATAAACCTGATAATGCCACCCTCAAGAATAGAGGCCATGATATTTCGGTAATATATAATTAATTAGCTCCATCAACTAATGATCGCAACCGTTCAGTTTTTTTTTATTCTCTTTCCGAAACTACGAAATTATAGGACAAAAACGAAAACTACTCGAAGTAAAGGGACCAAAAATGCAAATCAATAACTTATCTTTATTTATTATTATTTTTATACAAGCGATATTAGGGAAATGAAGAATAGAACCGAGAGCCTTGAGTGCCTGAATAAATATTTTTAACCATTTGAGCTACAACCCTTTTAGACCACTTATTTATTATATGTGTGTATGCAGATTCAATGGGAGACGAATGCTGGATCAATTGAGATAAATGGGACTGAGTATTTTCTAAAACAATGTCACTGGCACTCACCTTCCGAGCATTCAATCAACAACAGGAGCTATGACATGGAGCTCCACATGATTCATATAAGCCCTGATCTCAACGTCACAAACAAGATCGCTGTCATTGCAGTCCTCTACAAGATTGGTCGTGCCAATTCTTTCCTCTCTACGGTACTCGATCAAAATCAAATTCTCTCATACGTAATTATGTTGTTAGAGAATCTGGACTATTGATCTAGTTGATTTTTTGCTCGAATGCATCTTAGATTCATAATTTGATAAAATAATAGTATGATAAAAGAACATTATCCGTTAACTTGTGACGACCTCATTCTCCTCTTCATGTTACGAAAATACTATATTCTCCTAATATGCTGCAAGTTGTGAATGAATTTCAGTTGACGAGGCATGTTAAATCCATGATTGATGAAAATCATGAGATTAGCATTGGGATGACTGATCCTAGAAAAATTAGAATCGGCGGGAAAAACTATTACAGGTACATGGGCTCACTCACCGTTCCTCCTTGTACTGAAGGCGTTATTTGGACCATCACTAAAAAGGTAATTAATTAATTACAATTATAGCCTTTCCCTTTAATTTGGGTCATCTATCAAACTATGTGACCCTTTTTCAAAATTTTGGTGTCTCCTCAGATAAGAACAGTGTCAAGGGATCAAGTAAAGTTATTTCGAGAGGCTGTGCATGATGTAAGTATTAGTTCAACTCTGAATCCACTTGTCTATTCAACCCCCAGACTAAAAAAAAATATAAAAAAATAAAAGGTTCTTAAATACAATGGTCGTTGACCTTGTAGCCGAGTTTCATTTCGGTCCTCAAATTCAATTTACAATTTTTGGCGTCCTTCAATTGTGTCGCTAGTGGCAATTTGATCCTTCCATTGATATGACCATCAATTTCAAGGGTAGAACTATCAATTCTTGTACAAATCACCGAATGGCTTACCCATTTTAACGGTCATATTGATAGAATTAGATGAAATGATAAAATTAGTGACCAAAATGAAACTCGGATACAAATTCCTGAGGGTGAAATTATAATTTATGCCCCAGGCCTCCCAAAAGTCAAGACCGACCCTACAAATTCATATTAAAAACCAGACACAAAAATATTGAAATCATATATTCTTTTGTTTGGAAATTGATTGCAGTATGCGGAGGTGAATGCAAGGCCGGTACAACCACTCAACCTTCGAGAGATCCACGTCTATGACCATAGCTCAAGGAGCACAAATAAATCCTGAGGATACCAACTAGGCACAAAGTTTTCTCACTACATGGATTTACTTTTGCTTTTCCACTTGCTAAATGACGCACTATAGCAGACTTAAATGATTAGTTTTTTTTTTTTTTTGGTCAAATAAATGATTAGCATTCATATTGCTTTATTTATGCTTTTTTTAAATTAAGATAATTAATTTATGCTTTTTTTTGGCAAACAAAATTTGAAATGACCTACTACCTGTTGGACATTGATGTAAACACAGCATCAAAAGTCTATAAAGGCACCTGCAATTAGTTGAACATTTGACCTTCAATTAATTTTAAAATAACACTAATCAATAATAAATTTGAATCTAGATTCAAAATAATAGTTTTTTTTACAAGCGATTTGGAGAGGAGGTTTTACATACAAACATTGTTCGGTGCCAGGGGATTTCGAACCTCTACCCCACTGGCGGACCCATAAATTTTTTAGTGGAGGTGCAAAATTGACTAAGTATGAAAAATGGTTTTTCGGTATAATCATTTTCTCAAGATAATTTTTGGCGGCTTTTATTCCTTACACATCAAATAAGAAAACTTGATTTTATGGGATTTTAGTATGAAGTATATATTGACCTAATGAGCCATCATTTTTAGCCTAAATTGTATTTTGCACTAAAACCGATTTTTTATATTTTGATTTGGTGGGAATTTGATTTTCTAGTATTTTTATTTGAATCCAAATGGGGGGTACTTCCTTATTTACATTGTAAACTTAAGTAAATGTCTTTGTCCTTTTACTTTAATTGACATTTACTTAAATGTTGAAAATGGAAATAAAGTAATCTGTACACCAGTTAAGCAAATGGGCAATTTGAAGCACCTATAATGATTTTTTCGACGAGAGGAGATGCACCTCCTTGCGCCTTAATGGGTCCGCCTCTGCTCTACCCACAAAACTTGAGGCCAAAGAACTCAACCAAATGACCTATACCTATTAATAATTAAAACTGAATCCAAAAAGAAAACTTCAAACAAATTAATAAAGAACGCAACCATACTAGAGGATGCCCTACCCACTTACCCTTGTCGTTGAACTCGTTATATTCGAAAAGACCAAAATACCCGACGTGTCCTAAATAATCGGGAAAACACATTTAAAAAATGAATAATACAGATTGTGCGGTGTCCCGTTTCGAGTTTCAAATGCGTTTTTGAAAATGACATTTCTCCTTACGTTTTTGGACTTGCGTTTATTATAGCTTTCAATTTCAGACTGTGCTTACGATGTCCTTTTATTACCACTTTTTTTCCCTGTCCCTTTTAATTTTCTTTAATTTGTACAAAGTACTATAGGGTACAAATAATTTTTTTAGAGCATACCAACACAGTCATAATAAAGTCAATCACCATCGTACTCATATTTATGCGAGTTGAACTTAAAATCTCTTTTACTAAAGATAATCGCCACTAAACCAAATGCTGGATTCTTAGCCTTTTACAATACTGATAATTATGAGATATGTTGCCTTCACACATTTCCTACTAGTTATTAATTCCAAGATATGTTATCTTAGATTTCATGGGCTGTACACACATGTACAGAGAGTAACATTTTTGTATGATATCTGGTATGTTTAAGGGGCTAGGTGTTCAACCTAACCAAGGTGTGACTGGCTATCAAATGAAAACTATAATGGTCTAGTGTTGTGTTCCTTCCAAGTGCCAATATATGGTTAGTATAGTGGTACAAGTAAGGGTGTCGAACCACAGGGACCGATTGGACCTCTATAAATTACTAGTTTTGAAAGAACCCTAACTAAAAATGAAAGTGACAATTTGAAAGTAGTTTTTGTGTTGTAAATGAAAAATAACTTAAAATGCAAGAAGAATGTAGCAGTGAATGATATATTGATGTAGAAAGAATAGGGATGAGACCAGGGATGTCGAATTCACTATTGCAAAACCAATTCCATGTTTATAAAGCTAAACCGTATTCAACTACCAACCTGTTTCCAGAGTTCGTTTTACATATATATGATCAGTCATATGATGTGTGGTTTTGATCAAATTCTCCTAATCTGCAACCTAATTGGGATGTTCAACTTTGGTTCCAAGTTAAGAGTCATTAGCATACAAGAAAACGTTAAAGAACCAAAGAAAACACACGGCTGGATGTTTGCATAGCATTCTCTTCATTCATTCACATGTCTACCAAGATTAAGCATCATGTTTAGTATAACCTTGTCCAAATAATCTGTAGGCAACCCTAATGGTGATCAAACATTAAATTTGACAAACAAATTTAACAATAGATTCAGTGAATGAAACAAGAAGCAGATTGACGAACTAAATACTTTAACTTAGAAACATGGATCAATGTTGCAAGGCTACATCGAAATTCTTAGCTATGAATTTAGTTACACATCATGTTCATAGAGATTAAAATGAAAATAAACAACATGAGTGAAAATAAATTCAAGAGAGGAAACCCTTGAACCAATTCAGATGTTGAATTTATCCAAGAACAGCCTCCTGCGATGAATCCTGATGGTGGAAATATATGGAACGGCTAGGGTTTTAGTGTGGATGAGGAGAGAATAACAAAAAGGGTGCTTTGGGTTGTGAAATTCGTCCAGAATAAATAGGGTCTGTAAAAGTGGCTAAAAGACAAGATTTTATGGGGTAAAATAGGCTGCAAGATATTCCAAAGAGATCCTAACAAATTAGCCTTTATTTTGCACCTTTTTTACCTTATTTGGCACCTCCAAATCAGGCTAGAAATCCTCATTGCTTTCCAATTCTGCTCTTAGTCTTCAAACAAGCCAGGTTCGCCTTGGATTCTTTATTTGGACCTCAAAACAGGTCACGAAACTTGTTTCCACGTTTGAATAAGGGTCAGCTCCAAAAATGGCATGTTTTCATTTCTTTTGCCTTCAACTTGATCCTAAAGTAGATGCAACTGCATACTAACACAAAATAGGGTAAAACACAACAAGTTTAACTCAAAAACATCACAAATAGACTAGAAATTGATGGTATAAATGTATAAATATATGAGTTATCAAATACCCCCAAACCTGATTTTTGCTAGTCCTCGAGCAAAACTGAAACTAAAAACACACAGGACAATAAAATCTAACTAGACCACTTTCGCTGGCTAAACGATTGCACTGAGCATGTGCAACAAGCCTTTAAACCCCTAGGTGTCCCTAGTAAGAGGAGTTCTGTCTCCTGAGGGTTTACAGTGATGACGCCCACAAACATCTGCATACTTGCAAGCAAATTGTCTAAAGCATACTTATAACAAACTAATAAGAACCAATGAAAGTTTAGTCATACATTCGAACCACTAGTCTGCCACTTCAAAGAATCATATCATAAGTATAGTGTTAAAAAAAATTAATTACTCCATGTCCCATGACTTCAAAGACACCATACTCAAATGCCAAAGATAGAAATCGCCTCAACTCTAGTCCTCACATATATTACTCAAATTTTCACTCAGATCCTAAGGTGTGGTCTCTCCTTAAATATACGTGAGTGAAGTTATGTAAAAGGGAATCAAAATCCTCAAATATGAAATATGAAATAAAAGCACAATTTCTGGATAGATCTCATGAAAAGAATCAAACACTAAGAATATAGATAGCACACATACTTAGCAGCACCCATGAATACCTCCTCAAAGATCAACTAGGTCTTTCACAAGGTTTGTAATGTAAGGCTTAGGTCAAGGGCTATGAAAGAAAGGATAGGAAATACTCAAGCTTGGGACATACCAAAGTGTCTTCCTTGTGAAAGCAGCAAGCTCTCCTCTTGAATTGATCTTTGTTGTTTGTTCGTGGCATCCTGGACCCGTGCGATAATGGAAGGATTTAGAAATTACATCCTCTTTGATTCTTTTTCTTTTCTTTTATTTTTCTAAAACTTTGTTTCTTTTTTCTTTCTCTTTTCTACAAATCCAGCACACATACCTCGATACACACCACTTTCTTGATGTAGAGCTCGAATTATCTTTGTCTTCATCACTTTGGTATTCCCCAAACTATAGGGTATAGCTGTAATGGGGTAAATATCTCATATTGAGATAAAAGGATATGGGGAAAAAAAATGTGAGAAAAGAAAATGGGTAAAAGTGATTGGCTTCAAAACAGGGTAATGGCACACACATAAAGGTAAGAAATTAGGCCTTTGGGTGGTTAAGACATGCATAGCCTAACATCGTCTCAATGAGTTCATTCATGAGTGTTACCAAACACATGGTATCTGCGAAAGAGAACAATTCTTAGCGTTCAATCAAACAAAAATAATGAGATCATTTGAAATGAACTTGAAGCAAAAAGATAGGAGTACAAACACTTTAAACCTTCTCAAAGAAGTAAATAGGCTCAAAATCACTCACTAGGGTAGTTTCCACAATTCTTCTTCCAGAATTTGAGCATGATACTTTAACCACCATGATTCCAAGAGTAACAGCTCTGAATATATATATATATATATATATATATATATGATACGAACTTTTTCATGACAACACAGTAGTCCTCATTGTAAACCATAGCCCTCATATACATTCACATTAGTAAGCAAAAGCAAACTTTAACCAGAACTAAAAACAAACGAAAATCCCACACAACCCCAAAGCTAAACTAAGCATTGTCCTCGATGCTTAAAAAAAAAATGAATGGAATGGATGCAATGCAAATTGGCACAGTGTGCATGGAATGAAATAAAATACAAAATAAAAACTAACACAAATAAAAGGAAAGAACACAAACCCAGCTAGGTTGCCTCCTAGAAAGCGCTTTATTTAATGTCTAGGCAAGACATGGTAGTATGTCTAAGTTGTCATAAACTCGAGAGAATCCATACCTACATAAATTTAACCTGCTCCTGTGAAACATTCTCCAAATAAAGCTTCAAATGCTGTCCATTGACCTTAAAACGGGTGCCATTCTTGATGTTTTCTATCTCCATAGCTCCATGGGGAAATACTTGAAGCCCTTTGAATGGTCCAACCCATCTAGACTTCAATTTACCTGGAAAAAGTCACAAACGTGAGTCATACAAAAGTACTTTCATACCTGGTTGAAACTCCTTCCTAAGAATTGCTTTGTCATGGTAGAGCTTGGTTCGTTCTTTGTACATCCTAGCATTCTCATATGATTCATTTCTGAGCTCTTCCAACTTATTGAGTTGGAGCTTCCTCACTGTACCAGCTTCTTTGAGATCAAAATTGAACTTCCTTATGGCCCTATATGCACAGTGCTCGAGCTCCATTGGCAAATGACATGCCTTTCCAAACACCAGTCGATAAGGGCTCATTCCAATTGGGGTCTTGTACGCTGTTCGATACGCCCATAGTGCATCATTCAACCTTAGTGACCAATCCTTCCTTGTGGGGCTGACGGTTTTCATCAAGATGTTCTTTATTTCTCTATTGCTGATTTCCACTTGTCTAGAGGTTTGAGGATGGTATGAAGTTGCCACTTTATGTGTGATGTTGCACTTCTTCATCAATGCCTTGATAGGTTTGTTACATAAGTGACTGCCACCATTGCTAATGATAGCTCTCGGAGTTCCAAACCTAGTGAAAATCATATCTTTGAGAAAATTCAAAACAACTTTGTGATCATTAGTTCGTGTAGCTGTTGCCTCAACCCATTTTGATACATAATCTACTGCCACTAGTATGTATATGTATCCAAAAGAAGATGGGAATGGTCCCATGAAGTCAATTCCCCACACATCAAACAACTCTACCACAAAAATGTTGTTTAATGGCATTTCATTCCTGCGACTGATGCTCCCCATTTTCTGACACCTATCACACTTAGAGCAAAAATCAAAAGCATCTTTAAACAATGTAGGCCAAAAGAAACTAGATTGTAAAACCTTTAAAGCTGTCTTTTTGGCACTGAAATGACCTCCGCATACCAATGCATGACTGAATGTTAGTATGCTTTGCTGCTCACTCTCCGGAACACATCTTCGAATGATTTGGTCAGGGCAATACTTGAACAAATAGGGCTCATCCCACATGTAGTGTTTCACCATTGAAAATAACTTCTTTCTCTCCTGAAAAGTCAAATCATCTCTAGTTACACCAGAAGCAAGATAATTGACAAAATCAGCATACCATGGCTCTTTATCTTGAATGACAAAGAGTTGTTCATCTGGGAATGATTCGTTAAGAGGCAAAATTTGTCAATCTCCATGGTTTTCATCAACAAGGCACGACAAGTGATCAACAACAACATTTTCACTCCCTTTCTTGTCTCGAATTTCTAGGTCAAACTCTTGTAATAAGAGTATCCATATGATCAAACGCGGCTTAGCATCTTTCTTGGTCAACAAAAACCTAAGAGCTGCATGATTAGAGTAAACAATAACTTTAGAGCTAACAAGATTTGAACGAAATTTCTCTAAAGCAAAAACAACAGCAAGCAACTCCTTCTCAGTTGTAGAGTAATTGAGTTGAGCATCATTTAATGTTCGACTTGCATAGTAGATTACGTGTGGTAGCTTATTTACTCTTTGACCTAAAACAGCACCAATAGCATAGTTGGAGGCGTCACACATTAGCTCAAAAGGCAAAGACCAATCTGGTGCCATAATGATAGAAGCAGAGGTTAGTTCATGTTTCAAGGTATTAAATGCATTCATACAATCTTTATCAAAGTGAAATACAACATCTTTGGCCAAAAGATTGCACAATGGATGAGTGATCTTGGAAAAATCCTTAATGAAACGACGATAAAAACCAGCATGTCCTAGAAAGCTTCTCACTCCTTTCACTGAAGTAGGGGCTGTCATATTTGAGATGATGTCAATTTTTGCTTTTTCAACTTTAATACCCTTGTTGGATATTACATGCCCCAACACAACACCTTGTTTCACCATAAATTGACACTTTTCCCAATTGAGAATCAAATTTGTTTCCTGACATCTTTGAAGCACTAGAGAGAGATGGTTAAGACAATTATCAAAAGAAGAACCAAAAAATGAAAAATCATCCATGAATACCTCAATAAATCTCTCAATCATATCTGAAAAGGTTGCCAGCATACATCTTTGGAATGTTGATGGGGCATTGCAAAGGCCAAAAGGCATCCTCCTATATGCAAAAGTGCCCAAAGGACAAGTGAAAGTAGTCTTCTCTTGATCTTTCGGTGCAATCGCAATTTGATTATAACCTGAATATCCATCAAGAAAACAATAATATGCATGACCAGTTAATCGCTCAAGCATTTGATCAATAAAAGGCATAGGAAAATAATATTTTCTAGTGTCCAAATTCAACTTCCTGTAATCGATGCAAACACGCCAACTAGCTCCAGGTCTCGTTTGAAAGAGCTCTTTATGCTCATTTTTTACCACTGTGATTCCAATCCTCTTAGGCACTACGTCAACAACGCTGACCCATTTGCTATCAGAAATCGGGTATATGATACCGACATCTAGCAACTTCAGCACTTCAGCTCTCACTACTTCATTCATGTGTGGATTGAGCCTTCTTTGTGGTTCACGAGTTGGTTTCGCTCCCTCCTCCAATAAAATTCGATGCATGCACATGGTAGGGCTTATTCCCTTGATATATACAATAGACCAACCAATGGCTGATTTGAACTCTTTTAGCACCCTAATTAGCTTATCTTCTTCCAAATGGGTGAGGTCAGATGCTATGATAACTGGGAGAGTTTCAAACTCAGCTAGGTAAGCATATTTTAGATGTGATGGAAGTGGTTTAAGCTCAAGTTTTGGAGGTTTAACAACAGAAGGGATCAGATGTGTGGCAGATGGTTCTAATGGCTCTACAAGAGGTGAAAAAGTGGAGGGATATGGTTTTAATGCTTCCAAGGAAGCCACCATCTCCATGAGCATTTCTTCATCAAAGTCATTTTGAGATTGACTCAAAACATATTGTAAGGGATCATTGGATTGTGCCAACAGAAACTTAGAGAAAGCAAGTGAATCAAGCACATCACTCGAACACCAGTCAATTGAACTAGAAGGGTGAGAAAGAGATTCAAACGCTTTGAATTGTACAGTTTCTCCTAGCATGGTCATGGTGAGGAGACCATTTTGCACATCTATGATAGTCTTTGCCGTGGCCATAAAGGGTCTCCCAAGAAAAATAGGTAACTCACGATCATGTATAGGAGCCTCTTCCATGTCCAACACCACAAAATCAGCAGGCAAAATTAGTTTGTCAACTTGAACTAAGATATCTTCCACTATACCTCTTGGATATTTCACTGATCGATTAGCAAGTTACAATGAAATAGGTGTTGCCTTCAAATCCCCTAAACCTAATTGAAGGTACACTGAATAGGGCATTAAATTGATGCTAGCCCCCAAGTCAAGCATAGCCTTTTCAAGTAGCTTGTCTCCAATGGTGATATTGATAGAAAAACTACCCGGATCCTTGAGTTTTGGTGGGAGCTTTCTTTGAAGCACAACACTCACATTTTCAGACACCATCACCTTCTCATTAGGTCCATACTTCCTCTTATAAGTGTTTAGCTCCTTGAAAAATTTCTCATACGCTGGCATATTCCTAATGACATCAAGCAAAAGTAAATTAACATTCACTTTTCTTAAAATATCAAAAATTTCTTTAAATGACTTATCCTGCTTGCTTTTGGCAAGTCTTCCAAGAAATGGGATGGGAGGAGTGCAAGGTTTTTCAGCCTTGTGAAAACTTGGAGCTTCAGACGAAGAAGTGGCATTGCTTGGATCGTCATTTGGTTTCTCATTCTCTTCTTGAGTGGGAGCTGCATTCACATGATTGGGTTCATTAGTAACTTCATTGCCAACTCCATTATTAATAACCTTACCACTTCTAAGTGTTATGACCGCTTTGGCTTGCTCTTGGTTCCTTTGAAGTATCACCGGTTGGCTTGGAAATTTCCTGAGTTCTCTTTGACTCAAAGCATCAACAATCTGACCTAATTGTGTCTCCATTTTGGTTAGAGCAGCTGAATGTTGTTGAAGAGTACTATTGGTAGTTTGCTGGAATTGAACGGTGTTTTGAGCTAGCATTTTAACCGTATCTTCAAGCGTAATGGCAGGCTTTGGTTGGAAATTTTGAAATTGATTGTTATTCTTCCATGAGAGATTGAGATGATCTCTCCAACCAGGGTTATATGTATTAGAGAACGAGTCATTCCTCGGCCTCTGATTGTAAGAATTCATGATATTCACTTGCTCTTGAACAAATTCGGGATAAGCCTCACTAGCCGAGCATTGATAAGTAGGATGACCTGGTATGTTGCAAATGGCACACACCTCAGCTATCTTAGGCACCATATTGAGCATAGAATCAAGCTTATTTTCCAAACTAGCCACCTGCAAGGCAAGATCATTATTAGAACTCATTTCATACACTCAAACTCATTTACCTTTTGTATCTTTGTGTTGAGCATTAGATCCCAACATCTCATAAATGTTATATGACTCTTGAGGATTTTTTTTTCTTCAAAGCTCCACCTGCTGCATTATCAGCAGTCGATTAACATGTTTGGGTTAGTCCATCATAAAAAATTTGCATTTGTAAGTAAAGAGATAACCCATGATGTGGACATTGCAGCAACAGCCCTTTGAAACACTCCCAACATTCATTGAAAGGTTCTCCATCATCTTGTTTAAAGTTAAAGATTTGCCCTCTCAAAGTAGCTGTCTTTTGAGTAGAGAAAAACTTCTCCAAAAATTTCTTAGCTACGGCATCCCAAGTGGTGAGCTAACCAGGTGCTAAAGTCATTAGCCAACCCTTTGCTCTATCTTTCAATGTATAAGGAAAAACTCTCATCCTCAAATTTGCTTCACTCACTCCCTGCAAAGGTAAACCACTCACAACATTGTAGAATTCCTTAATATGGGCTAATAGATCTTTGTTAGGTAAACCATAAAAAGAAGGAAGCATGTGAAAATGTGAAGATTTGAGATCATAATTTCTAGCTTCAGTAGGCGGCAAGATGCATGATGGTGAATTTGGTATAACTGGTTGAGCATAATCTTCCAAAGCTCGGTTGTCATCGTTATTGCCAGCCATCTCTTCCTCTCTGTCAGAATTAGAGTTATCGAAAGAATCAACACTCCCTGAGCCAGAAGAACTATTGTCCTCTTCTACACGGCTAGTTTGGGCACTAGCTGATACAGAATTCTCAAAAAGTGTTGCTCTTTAACCGTTCAAGTCTTTGGCCTATCTCAGCAAGTTTATCTGACATATACTACCTGAGAAACAAAAATAAAATGAAATTAAGGTATCTAAGACTAAAAAGAACATAGATAGGGTTTGAGAACAAGCAATTATAGGGGACTGAAATCAATCCCCGGCAACGGCGCCAAAATTTTGTTGTTTTCCTTCCAAGTACCAATATATGGTTAGTATAATGGTACAAGTAAGGGTGTCGAACCACAGGGACCGATTGGACCTTTATAAATTACTAGTTTTAAAAGAACCCTAACTAAAAATGAAAGTGACAATTTGAAAGTAGTTTTTGTGTTGTAAATGAAAAATAACTTAAAATGCAAGAATAATGTAGTAGTGAATGATATATTGATGTAGAAAGAATAGGGATGAGACCAGAGATTTCGAATTCACCATTGCAAAAACAATTCCATGTTTATAAAGCTAAATCGTATTCAACTACCAACCTATTTCCAGAGTTCGTTTAGATATATATGATCAGCCATATGATGTGTGGTTTTGATCAAATTCTCCTAATCTGCAACCTAATTGGGATGTTCAACTTTGGTTCCAAGTTAAGAGTCATTAGCATGCAAGAAAACGTTAAAGAATCAAAGAAAACACACGGCTGGATGTTTGCATAGCATTCTCTTCATTCATTCACATGTCTACCAAAATTAAGCATGATGTTTACTATAACCTTGTCCAGATAATCTGTAGGCAACCCTATAATGGTGATCAAACATTAAAATTGACAAACAAATTTAACAATAGATTCAGTGAATGAAACAAGAAGCAGATTGATGAATTGAATACTTTAACTTAGAAACATGGATCAATGTTGCAAGGCTACATCGAAATCCCTAGATATGAATTTAGTTACACATCATGTTCACAGAGATTAAAATGAAAATAAACAACATGAGTGAAAATAAATTCAAGAGAGGAAACCCTTGAACCAATTCAGATGTTCAACTTCTCCAAGAACAGCCTCCTGCGATGAGTCCTGATGGTGGAAATATATGGAACGGCTAGGGTTTTAGTGTGGATGAAAGGAGAGAATAACAAAACGGGTGCTTTGCGTTGTGAAATTCGTCCAGAATAAATAGGGTCTGTAAAAGTAGCTAAAAGGCAAGTTTTTATGGGGTAAAAGAGGCTGCAGGATATTCCAAAGAGATCTTAACAAATTAGCCTTTATTTTGCACGTTTTTGCCTTATTTGGCACCTCCAGATCAGGCTAGAAATCCCCATTACTTTCCCATTCTGCTCTTAGTGTTCAAACAAGCTAGGTTCGCCTTGAATCCTTTATTTGGACCTCAAAACAAGTCACGAAACTTGTTTCCACGTTTGAATAAGGGTCAGCTCCAAAAATGGCATGTTTTCATTTCTTCTGCCTTAACTTGATCCTAAATAGATGCAACTGCATTCTAACACAAAATAGGGTAAAACGCAACAAGTTTAACCCAAAAACATCACAAATAGACTAGAAATGGATGGTATAAATGTATAAATATATGAGTTGTCATCTAGGTGGTTCGATATGTTGAATTTGATTTGTTGTCATCAACCAACTTGTCTATGCTAAAACCTTAACTTGTACAACAATGGGTATTGCTGGTACCACCCACACACTCCGAAGCTCTAGATCATAATGGATGTGCTTTTCCTGGAACAAAAAGTGTATTTTTCTAGGGGAGTTCAAGCACAGGTGGGTCCAGATAATGTTGATGATCGATCAGACCTTAAAGAATTCGTTACCTTGGAGTCACTATGTAATCCGACCAGACATGATGAATTAACCGACCGATTAGACTCCAGAAACTGCGCAGAACAGCCTTGATGCCTAGTCATGTTTGGTCTCACCACCGGCAACCCAATCACCCGTGTTGAGCTTTTTTGGCTCACCATGATACCGGAGAAGGAATAAGAACCAAAGGCTACAAGAGGAGCAGCAGGAGGAGAAGAAGAAGTCGCAGAAAGGAGTAGCAGCGAGCCGACGACCAGTCGCTTTGTACCAAGACCTCAAGTCATGTTTTCAAGTCAAGGCAATTGGTCGCCCAATCCTGACGACCGGTCGCCACATGAACAATGTCGTGCACTAGTTTTGGCGTGTTTGACTTGGTTTTCCTATTATTTTGGGGTTTTCTAGCCTAATTTAAAAGGGTTTTAGTTTCCTATTCTTAGTTAATTTGTAGCAAAAGTCCTATGCATTATAAATAGGACTTTTAGGGCTAGGTTAAAAATAAGAAAAGAAGAAAGAGACACAAGAGAATTCAAGAGGGAATTCAAGGGTGTTTTCAGGGGCATCAAGAGTTTGAGCAAGTGCGAGAGAAAAGAGAGTTAGGGGTTCTTGTGAGAGCTAAGGGTTCAAGATTGTAACTAAATTTGTTCTTACATACTAGTGAATTTCTCAGGTGGATCACCAAGCAGGACGTAGACACGAGGCCAAACCTCTATAAATCTTTGTGTTCTTGTGGGTGTTTACTTTTCAATTAGTGTGAGTGCTTTATTTTTGCGTGGTTTGTGTGTGTGTCAGCGCATAGTCCATCAACAACAAGGTCCTTCGTCATACAACATAGTAGCTGAGCAACTACAAAAAAAAAAAAGAAAAGGGAAAAGCTGGTCAGGATCGAAAGTCAATTCACAAATCAAAACTGCAAGAAACAAACCCTAACTTGCGGCAAAAGAAAAAAAAAACAAAAAAGGCCATTCGGCTGAAGCTGTCCGCATGCCGCTAGCACAGCTCAAGCCAGAGCTAGTGCGATCAGGCCTTTCGGCCCGCAGTTCAACTCAACTCCATGCAACCAGCCCCTAGGTTGTCTCAAATCTGACGCAAAATAAAATATAAAAAACTACAGCAGCAGTCACAAATAGCCGCTAGCCCACCGTCGGTCTACTGGTCTCAAATTACATTGCTTACTGAAATACTGCTACTTCGCATTTTCCTTTTCTACCCCATCAATCTTCCTCAGCAAACCAAGTATCAAAGACTTTGAATGCTCACACATTTCTGCATCAAACCACTGAAAAAACCTACATCTTCTTTCACCACTTCCCTGTATCAACCCAGAACAATGACTAAAAATTTGATCAATTAAAACTCTATCAATTTGTGATGCCTAAAACAATGACTGAAAATTTGATATTAAACATTCTTACCTTTGACTTTGGGTAGACTAGAAATCTCCACCCTGGTTTGAAGTGGTCCACGAAGTCTGCACCCGTGTTAACTTCCCACAATGACATCGTTGGGCATCCTTGCTTCTCCTGTTTCCATGTCTTCTTCAATTCAGTCAGTATTCACACAGAGAAGAACCAACTGAACCTCCAAATTTGAGATCCCCCTTCCCCCTTTTCTCCCAAATCGTGCAACCCCAAAATCTGAACTCCACCTCATGGATTCATAAACCCTAATATTCTGCTCCATATTCTCCCAAATCCAAACTCCACATCAGAGTTTCATAAACCCTAACCTTCTTCACCAGATTCTCCCAAATCCGAACCCCACTTCAGATTTTCATAAACCCTAGCCTTCTTCTCTCAATTTCCCCTTCTCTCCCAAATACCCCATTTTCTCAAACTGAATAACCCTTCATCTCTATTGTTAAGCGATTGAAATGAAGTGAGGGCCACATCACGTAACGGAACGTCTCTTAATACTGATGGAATAGGTAACGTGAGACAATTATTAAAAGTGTAGGTGGTATTTGAGACGTTTCAAAGAACAGGTGGTAATCTGAGACTATTTTGAAAACACAGAGAGCATATACATAAATAAGCTATATATATATACTTACTATATATATATCGCATTCAAAGTTAAAATTGAAGAAGAAAAAAAATACAAAACAAGAAAACTCGAAGAGATTTTCCAAACATTTTCTAGTGTCTTGTCAGCAAGTCAACAAGTCTACTAATGGGATACATTACACATTAGTAAAACACGTACACATTGATTCCTAGCCATTAGTTAGCGATTTTCGAAAAATATATTTGACAGATACAATTTTCACAAGCAGGAGATGGAGGATCTTGTGACCAGACATGCATTTTTGGACTTAATTTACAACCCTCAAATTAATTAACCCCCCACCAACTAACACAAGAGTTGTCTTGAGCCACCTTCTCTCCCAAAGCCCCTCCCATTTTTTCTTCTCTTTTTTTTTTATAAGATACTGTACATGATGAACATCCATGAGCACCAAAATTAATCTCTCTCCCAAATTAATCTCCCTTAATCTCCTTGGATAATTAAAATCACGATGATGGACAGACGTTTTCTCTATTTGCCACTTTCCCCAATGATAATACTTCATTGCATATCCTTGTGCACCAACCCAAATTAATCAAACAAATATATCATCACGCCGCTTCTTCGGGTTTGCTTCGGGGTTCCCTTTTCTCATCATTGCACAGAATTCATCGTAGTTGATTCGACCGTCCTGCAGCGAATTCCAAATATATATCCACCAGTTAACTTCATGTAACTTGCATTATTCAATGAACAATTCTGATTAGTATTAGTTGATTTGCAACTTACGTTATCAGCGTCAACTTCAGCAATGATTTCAAGTATGTCCCTTCCATCATGCATGCCGTATTCTCGGAGGGCTTGCTCTAGCTCTTCGGTCGTGATATACCTGATGAGAAGGCATATTGGCATGGTTACATACATATAAGATCATGTTGATGAAGATGAGAAACCCTTTTTCTTATATTTTGTAACTGCAATTTAGAACATTAATTATAAATGAAACCCTACCCGCTGTTATCTTTATCAAAGTGTTGGAAGGCAGTGTAGAGATGCTCTTCTCGATCCATCCGATTCAAGTGCATTGTTGCTGTGATGAACTCATCGTAGTCTATGGTTCCGTTGCCATCAGCATCCGCCTTTATTTTTAAAATTATTGAAATAAAAAGAAAAGGAAATTATATCAGAATGGAATAGGAGTTAAGTTGTAACAATGTATATTATATATACTAATTTCATAGAGCGAGCACTTACTGCTTCCATTAATTGCTTAGCTTCAAATTCAGATAGCTTTGTCCCTTGCTTGGCAAGTCCTTGCTTTAGCTCTTCAAGTGTTATAGTCCCACTGTTATCTGTATCTATGCTCTTGAACATCTCTTTCAATCCCATGATTTCTTCCTCTGATAGGCATCCCGCAATGACCTATAAAAAATTTCAAAAATTAAGTAACTCTCTAAATTCACTTCTTCAGTTCATAGAAAACTACAAACACAGATGAATAGATGATCATTGGAATTTTCTATATGTTGCATCATGCATGTAGCGTCAGTATTATGTATATGATATCCCTAAGATCGATCCAGATCAAATGACGAATATATACCCGAAGTGCAACTTTCTTGAACTGGTTCATTGCTTTGAACTGTTTGAGCCTGCTGAGCACAGCGTTGTCGAGAGGAACATCAGGTGCTTCACCATCCTCCTTAATCCATGGGTGATCTGATGGAAATCATATATATTATGTACATTCAGGTTAGAAATCATACTTATAGTGAATCTATATATATGGACGGCAGATTCAGGCAACAATCAACCTGACGTTCTAAATTCACAGTCTGGCAAGAGAACATTTCGATATATAGAAATCAATTATAGTTCATCGACTTACTGAGAACTTGGAAGGCTGTCAATCTCTGCTTGGGGTCTGAGTTCAACATCTTCCTCACAAGATCCTTTGCTTGATGTGATATTGAAGGCCAAGGGTCGCTTGAAAAGTCGAGTTGGCCACGTAAAATTGAATTGAATATCCCATGTTCCGATTCTGTCAAGTAGTTTCAATATATCAATTAATTGATAGACTGATTAGAGTGGATTTAAAGAGAAATTGAGAAGAATTTTCTAGTCTTTTATATTTACCTGCCCAGAAAGGAGGAACACCACTGAGAAGAATGTACAACATGACTCCAACACTCCATATATCCACTTCTGGCCCATATCTCCTCTTCAACACTTCTGGTGCAATGTAATACGCGCTACCAACAATATCCTTGAATAATTCTCCTGCAATATCATCACAAACGTGTTTATTTAACCCATTGTTATATTATTGGTTTCGTTTTTTTTGTTTTTTGTTTTTTTTGTAGGGAAGGAAGAAGATAATAAATTGAGCATTTAAAAATTTCCCATATGCATTTGAATCTCGTTGAGGCTCAATATTAATTATATATTGGTTTATTGGTCATCAAAAAAATTATTTCCTTGTTCATATCTCCCACAGTTAATCAAAATTTAATTAGTGTTTAATCCCATTTAAAATCCTCCTCACAATTTTGTTTGGCTGACCGGAAGATAAAATAAAACCAGATTCCTACCATGAACATTCGAGAAACAAATTAGATTAAAATATGATTGTACTTACCTTGTTTGTAAAAGACGGACAGGCCAAAATCTGTAGCCTTAAGCGGAGAGTGTTCATCTTTATTGAGCAAAAGGAAATTCTCAGGCTTGAGATCTCTGTGAATAACCCCCATGGAATGACAGGTGTGCACGATCTGAACAATGGTCCTCAACAACGCGGCAGCAGCGCGTTCGGTGTAATGTCCCTTCGAGATGATACGATCAAAAAGCTCTCCTCCGGCGCACAACTCCATGACCAAATGAACCGACTGCTTGTCCTCATAAGCTCCCTTGAGCTCCACAATGTTGGGCTGCCCCGTCAAATGATGCATGATTTGTACCTCCCTCCTCACATCCTCAATATCCTCCTTGTTCACCAGCTTCCGCTTGGCAATTGTCTTGCAAGCGAAGTGCTCTCCCGTGGCCTTGTGCGTGCACAAGTGTGTGACCCCAAACTGGCCCCGCCCGAGCTCCTTACCTATGGAGTACATGGAGCGGACGTCCTCCATGGGACGGCCTAAGACGGGGCCAATGGGGCCAGGCCTGGCAGCCTTGCCGTCAGTTGGCGAAGCATTAGGTTTGGGATGAGCGGCCGGGTTTGAGGGGTTCTGGCTGGAGGCATGGGCAGCACTAGGGTTATTGTCCGGGGCATTGTTGTTGTCTCCCTTATTGTCGTCATTTGGGGCATCCTCGGTGCTGCGTTGAGAGCAACAGTTGCCCATGGTGGAAGGCAGAGAGAGAGAGCGGGGGGTTAGGATCTTGGGTGTGGCCAAGAGAGGCAATGTTGGGTTAATTTTTGGGGCTGAAGAAAGGGTTGGGTGTGGAGAGAGACACAATTAGGAAAAGAAAGAGAAAGAGAGAGAAAGTTAGAAAGGTGGCAAAGGAAAGAAGGGTTACAGGTTGGACTGACGAGGGTAATGCAGAGGACTGATAATGAGGGATTGTAGGGGCTTGGTAGTTTGGGAAAGTTTGCAAACCTTGGGAAGGGCTTTGAAACAGTCTTTAGGTGCGTCTCATATACGTGGGAGGCTCTCATTTTTTTATCATTCCTATATTTTCCCGGGAACGAAAACGGTTCTCTTTGCATATACACACTTCTCTTCTTTGTCTGCATTAATTTATATATGTTGGCATATAATTGTTACAACAGTATGGACGATGACAGATAATGGTACAAACTGAGAAGGATACTTATAGTGCTTCTAGAACCAAAGATTGTTGTTACACCCTATAGGCTATAGCTGGTGTGCATATAAGTTATAACTACTATACTAGGATAGAAACTTAACTGTAACGGTTGTAAACTCCTTTGTATCTCTCTCGTGACGATAGAAGCAGACACAAACAAGTATAAGCTGTCACATTTGATTAATCTTCTTTGATTTGTATATAATTAAGAAAATACATGATCCTTGAAGGCATGTCTCGTAATTTTATATGATACAAAATTGCGTACTTATGATGTAAAAATTTATCAAGTAATTTTGTCATACGTATATGAAAATTACATGTAACATATAAGGTGATCATGAGACTTATCCAATATTTATTTTATTCCATTGGAAAATTAAGGACCCTTTATTTGCACCATGCATGCCGTGCAGGAAAATAAGAGTTATTATTATAACAAAAACACACTAAATTTCAGTCTATGATTTACTCGATCTCGATTCATCTACTAAAATCACGCAAGATATTTTTTCTTAAAATTAGAATATAAAAGGGAATTTACTAAATATATAAGAAATTTACTAAATATTTACTAAAGGGAATCTATTAAAAAAACATCAATGGATCCACCAAATCTTGTACCGTTATTCCCTTCTTTTTACAAACTACAAATTTATTCTACGCATAGAATTTCAAGTTACATAGTCGAGTAATTGAATTACAGAAGATGACATGGTACGTATTGAGCTTGAAACAAAGATTTGTTGGACTCGTGATAATCCAGGAAGGAGGGTTTATGCATGTTCTAGAGAGACGTATGGGGGTGGTTGTGGTTGGAAGGATTGGAAAGACCCAAATGCGTGAGCGGTCTAAACACAGACCATTGCATCAAAGCAAAGATAAAAAGCCAGATAACAAGCTAAACAACACAGACAGTTGCATCAAAGTAAGATAAAAAGCCACTACTATAAGTTGGAACTTCGCCACAATATCTGATTTCAGCGTCATGTGCATGATTTTTGCTCTTCAAAGTCAGCTTTATTAATTCAGCCTTCTCTACAATAATGGAACCACTTTAGGAATCTTCACGTGAGTATCGAATCCAAATTAAGATCGTATGGTTCTGCCCCAAATGAATCTTTCAGACCGTATCATTCAGCCCCAATATCAACCCTAAATCAATTTGGGAAATAAGAGGGGGAAGGAGATTCCGTACCACTCAGCCTCAAAATACGAATTATGTGCCTCTTGTGGAAACATGAATTTTTGGCAACCAATCACAAGGTGACACGTGAATAGAGGAATATTCCTTAGGTCAAATAATTATGCTAATTAAATCCGATTTAATTAGCCTATTACCCTTGATTATATAAGAATATCTCCCTAAATTAAGGATCTGATTCGTAGTAAATCTCCTTGATATTATCATGTCATCTCATTTAAGGAAAAGATAATTCCCTTCCATATGGGAATTATTCTCTACAAATCCTAACCAATGAGGAGACTCTATATAAAGATGACATCTCACCACATGTGAGGTAATTATGAAAACCCTAGAGAAACACACACTCTCTCTCACGGCTCTCTCTCTCTCTCTCTCTCTCTCTCTCTCTCTCATGGCTCCAGCCGCCCCACTATCTCTCTTCCCGAAGAGAAAGCTCCATCCCTTTCAGTTAAAGCTGCATCTTCTAAAGACTACTTAACTGACTTAGACATCGGAGGGCCTTTGACTAACACCCCCAGCCTGTGCTCCGTTAATCGAATCTATTTTGCAGGGATCAAGGAAGAAGAGGATCTATCCCGAATATTCTCCCCTGAGATTATTTGTACAAACAAATTGGTGCTTTCATTGAGAGATTCGAGATACCTTCAAAGCGTTGCTCTCGAATCCAAACCTAAGGAAATCTATTTTCTTCCATTCATCGATTGTTTGAAGCTTTCCGAAGAACCATGGACATATGTATACGCATAAGGAGCAAGGCCGCCGCGGTAACGCTAAGCACTACCCCATGACCGAGACTGCTGCTCCATGTTACTGCCTCGTGGCTGTGAACATAGCTCCAGTATATGTCGCTACACCTCCGCGTAGCTTCATGGCTGGGGCCACCATTCCATCACACGACCTTGCGGCCAAAATTACAGTCCCACCTCATGGCTGGAACTGTGGAGCAACTTCACACGGCTCCATGGCTAGAACCTTGGAGCAAGTTCACACGACTCCATGGATGAAACTGTGGAGCAATTTCACTGAACCACTGCCATAGCCGAGACCAAATATCCTTCCAGCAACTAAGGCGAGGCTGTCCACCTCGGCCATGTTGCAGCTCATGATACCTATGCCCAAGGAGAAGTTATCGTTACTATAAGAGCCTATGCCTTCCACACTTGCGGTCGCCAACTATGGCTCTGTCTTGGAACAAATGTATCTGTTCCCTCCATTGTCGCCACGTTAGATGTTTCCGGCTCCCAAGCATACCCTAGGTTGCGTGCAACTTGAACTCCCACCTTATCACTAATCAAGCCTTATGGAAGTAAATGGCAAAACACCCAAGAATGATCCAATACCTCGACAAAGTTCAAGAACTTTTGAAGGCATTTCCTGGCTTTATAATCCAACAACTTCCCCAAGCAGTGAACACTCATGCAGATGTGTTGGCAAGCTTGGGATCAGCACTTCACACCTAGTTCCGGTGCTCAATCCCGGTCAAACACCTCGATTAGCCAAGCATCGAAGAGGCAGAGTGGACAGACTTGATGCAGATTGATGAGGATCCTAACTAGCAAGACCTCATCATCGATTACTTGGTAAATGAAAATTTACCAAATGAGAGGTATGAGGCCAGAAAAATCCAGTAGAAAGCAGCAAGGTACTACATGCAGGACAACAAGCTTATTCACAGGTCATATTCCGATCCTCATCTCACATGCATAAAGTACCCTCAAACTCTTGAGGTGCTCTGTAAGTTCCACGACAGTTAATGTGAAAATCACTCTAGAGGCAGGTCACTAGCGTAGAAGGCTCTCAGCATAGGCTACTTCTAGCCTACCATGCACTATGACTCTACAGAGTATGTCAAAAGATGTGATCAATGCCAACGATACAAGCCCATTCCTAGTCTACCAGTTGAAGTGTATCACCCGCAGAACAACCCATGGCCATTCATGCAATGGGCTATTAACTTAGTGGGTCCCATGCCACAGCTCCTAACAAGAAGGAAATGATGATCGTGGCCACCGACTACTTTACTAAGTGGATTGAGGCTGAAGCCCTAACCTCTACTAAAGAAGTCAACGTGGATGGATTCATCTAGAAGAACATCATATGCTGCTTTGGCTGCCCACAGTCGCTGGTCACTGACAACGGATAGCAATTCATTGGCAAGCAGATTACCGGATTCTTTGCAAAGTATGGTATCAAGCAACACTTATCAACTTCAAGATATCCACAAGGCAATGGTCAAGTAAAGGCTTCCAACAAGATCATGATGGACTGCCTGAAGAAAAGATTGGAAGGTGCCGAGGGAAAATGGGTAGACTAGTTGCTCGGAGTACTATGGGCTTATCCCACCACCAAGAAGAGATCAATTGGCGAAACCCTATTTTCCTTAACCTTCGGAACCGAAGCCATCATTCCTCCACACATCATTGTTCCATCTGTGGGCATCGAGGTGGGCAACATTGATCAAAACTACGAGCAGATGAAGGTAAACCTTGACCGGCTCGAGGAGGAATATGAGAAGGACATTGGTCGAATTGTAGCTTATGAGTAGCAATTGATGTCCTACTACAACAAGAGAGACAAGTTCAGACAATTTCACCCTAGGGGACCTTGTGCTAAAAAAGGCCTTAGCTTCATATAGAAGGATCGAAAAAGATGAAACCCAGTTGGGAAGGCCTCTACGTGGTCAGCTGACCTGGGGGTAGAGGAACCTATACACTTGACACATTGGAAGGGAAAGAAATTCCTAGACAATGGAATTCTTATCACCTTCAAAAGTATTATCCATGAAGCTTCTACTCATCAACTTAGTCCCTAACAGATGACTAAGTTTACTCCACTTCAGTTTGAAGAAAGATTACTGTTGATGTTTGTGGGGGCCTGTTTTGTTGAGAAAGTTTAGGTGGGCTTGATGGTTGCTTGGTCTTGAATGATGCCTTCAAGTCCCCGTTTCTAAGTAAGCAAGAACTAGGCCCAAAGTATCTCGAAGGAGAAGCAAGTCCTAGGGAATACTCTATTCTTCTTCCAATGGCTCTTCTTGCGGCTCTTTGGATTTCTACGATAGCTTGACTTTGTTCTTCTTCCAGAGGCTCTTCTGGTGGCTCTTTGGATTTCTATGACATGGCTTGGCATGAGAGGCTTGTGGTGTGAAGGCTGAGAATCCATTAGTTTAGCAAGAGAAAATGATTTGCTTGAGGAATGGATGATTATGGCAGTGTAGTGAGGAATGATTTGCTTGAGGAATGGATGATTATGGCAGTGTAGTGTGGAATGATTTGGTGGTGTTTTGAGAAAGGTTATGCTTGAGTCTTATACTTATGAACAACTTGAGGATGGGCTTGCTATTGCTGCTATGTTATGTGTTTAAGGATTTAGATATTTGGATAAGCATGGTAAGGCTTGGTTTCTAGGTTTGGAAAGTCTAAACCTTGGATTTTTAGGTTTTTGGGCGGTTTGAGGATGAGCTTGCCTCGGCTTGGTTTGGTATGTCTGAGTATGGAATAGCTAGGGCTTTTTTTTGGGTTTAGAATGGCTGAGGCTGGGTGATTTCCAGCAGAGGGTGATCTTACCTCTACCTTACTCAGAGAAAATGAGAGGAATGAAAGGGTTAAGCTTTAGTTTGGTGTGTTTCCAGCAATGAGAATATGCTTGCTCGTATTGCTGTGGTTCCTCTCACTGGTTCTGGATAATTCCTCCTTTTATAGGCATTGGAGGAGCAACTGATGGTCTAAGCTTTTAATGTGGACGGTTGAGACGGTGGATGATTTGTACCACTTTGTAAAACCCAAGCGAAGGTGTCGTATAGTAGTGTAGCTCATAAGTTCGAGTGTCGTATCCACAGAGAGCGGTGTAAAGAAAATAATAGAGTTGAAAAAGAACAATTGTGATTGAGAAGTAGATTTAAATAGGATTTGATTTAAAGAAAATTCAATTGATTAAAGCACTGAAGCATTGGGGTTCCACTTTTAACATAAGCATGCAACTCTTATTAATTTGATCCACAAAATATTTTCCATTGTAGTTGTTTAAAATAATTAAAGCTCTTTTTAATTTCCTTTAGAAGTATTCTAAGCATAACTTGTACCATTGGCAACAAACTATCAAAAAAAATCTCCGTCGAAATTCTTTTAATCTTTAGTAATTCTCTTCTCTTTTGAAAGCATGAAAGTTTTTACTACACAATGGAAAAAACATAATTGAACCCATGAAATAGATTATCAAACATTCATCAATTAATTAAAAAGAAAACTACAAATTCCATTTGAACAAAAACTACAAATTCACATTAAAGCTTAAGTTTTGATCAAACTAATAAAAATTACACACTCATATCAAAAGTTTTCTCCCTAACCTTAGCTAGGGAATTAGTTCCTATAAAAACTAAATCAGAAATTAAAACTATAAAGATTATAAATATGGAGGAAGGAGAAACATCATGATGGATTCCAACACCACCATTCCTATATTTTAATGCAATACCTAACTCCCACTTCATCTTGCCTATGAATTGGCATTGAATTTGAGCTTCTTTGGAGTGGATGACACCTCACAAGCATGTGAACTCAATTTCTTCTTGTTCGCTTCCATCCCATACTTCTTTTCCTTTCTTCTTTTGGCATGGGTGTGGTACTTCATGCATTCTTTTCAGTTCTTTTCTTCTTGTGCTAGTTGCACTTCTTCCTTCATCATATTGCTTCATGGATATGTTGAAGTTCTTTAATTGGCCACTAGCATATTATCTTTGGGTGGCACACTTCTTGGCATGCAAATTGAGTTGGTTTTCATAGCACACAAGCCTGCATAGGAAGTCATTGATCAAAGTTAATAAAATAACATTAAACCAATTTGACCACCTTGGCTGCCCCTCTCCTCTTCGCTGTAGAACTATAAGTAAATGGGCAGATTAGCATAAGTATACTATAATAGTGAATGCACTTAGTCTCTAGAATGGCAGGTGAAAGGCTCCAAAATGTAAGGCTCAAATAAGCCACATGTAGAGATCTTAATATAGCTAAATGAATGGCTGAGATACAATATAATGCTTGTGTGTATCCAGCTAAGGCAAACAGTCATGAAGTACACGTTTTGTGTGCTCATTCTACAGATAAGAAAATATACCTTTCTCTCTCTGCATTCTCAGATTGAGAGAAGCATATCATTCTCATTCTTTTCTGTCTGCGTATTCTTGTATTCTTCCTTCGTTTTCTCCAGAGCATTCCATAACCCAACAAGACTACAAAACTCTAACATGGCCTCAGAGCCAGGTTCGTTCTATTGAGTCTGGGCATTGTAAATATGTGCAATCGAGCTACATCAGAGCTCAATCGAAGTTCTGTGAAATTGCTGAAGTTCGTTGAAACCTAAAAAATCAGCTTGTTCGTGGCTTACCTGAGATCAGAGATGGCTGGATCTGGAAGTTCAGAAGTAAGAACTCCAATCTTCTCCGGTGAGAACTATGAGTTCTGGAGAATCAAGATGGTAACCATATTCACGTCATATGGGTTGTGGAATGTGGTTGAGAAGGGAATTCCAATCCTTGATTCGAAGAAGAAGAAGACGACTGAGCAAGCTTCAGAAGATGACGATGATGGAAAAATGGCAGCCATCTTCATGACGGATGCAAAGACTTTGGGCATCATTCAAAATGTTGTTTCTGACCAAATCTTCCCCCGTATTGCTAATGCTGACTCTGCTAAGATGGCATGGGAGCTGCTATATGGAGAATATCACGACAGTGACCACGTGAGATCGGTAAAACTCCAAAACCTCATACGTGAATTTGAATACACTAGAATGCGTGACAATGAATCCTTATCTGTTTATCTCACTCGGTTGAATGAGCTGATTAATTAGATGAAAACCTTTGGTGAGACTCTCTCCAATGAGAGGCTTGTCCAAAAGGTTCTGATCAGTCTAAGTAAGGTTTATGATCCTATCTCTTTGGCAATTGAGAATACAAAAAGTTTAGAAACTGTAGAACTATAGGAGGTTATTGCAATATTGAAGAGTCAAGAACAACAGTTTGAGTTGCATAACGTTGATACAGCTGAGAAGGCCTTTGCCTTATTTTCGGTGAGTCCAAAAGGTCTGAACAAGGGTGGCACTCAGTCTAGTTCATCTAAATTCCAAAAGAATTGGAATCCTAAGGGCAAGCCATGGGAATCAAAGTCTAAGTTTTAGCAGACCAATTCTGCACAGGGTTCATCACCATCAGTGAATCAAGAAGGGGCAAAGCCACAGTGCAAAGTATGTTCTAAGTTCCATTTTGGTGAATGCAGGCATAAAGGAAAGCCTAAGTGTTACAATTGTGACAGATTTGGACATTGGGCTAGAGAATGCACTGCAAGTAAGAATGTGCAGAAGGCTAAATGTGCAAACCAAGTGGAAGTGATAGGAAATCTGTTTTATGTCAATAGTACCATCTCTGGAGCAAGTGCTAATGGTGAATGGTATATAGACAGTGGTTGCAGCAATCACATGATTGGAAATAAGAAGCTGCTAGTTGATATAAGAACAAACGTGATTGGCAAGGTACAAATGCCCACTAGAAAGCTTATGGATGTAGCTGGAATGGGAACTCTAGTGATTGACACTAGCAAAGGTAGAAAGCACATTAAAAAAATTAATGTACCTACCTGGGTTGAAGGAAAACTTGCTGAGTGTGGGACAGATGGATGAGCACGATTACTATTTGCTATTTGGGGGAAAAATGTGCCGCATCTTTGACAGTTCCTCACTGGATAGTCTTGTCATCAAAGTGGAGATGAAGAGGAATAGATTCTATCCCTTGGCACTATTACCTAATAATCATATTGCTTTGAAAGCAAGTGTATCACACTCTACTTGGACTTGGCACAAAATCCTAGGCCATCTACATCTAGGGGGGCTGAACCAACTCAAAGAAAATGAAATGGTTTATGGACTTCCATACTTAGAAGAGGTTGATGAAGTTTGTGAAGGATGTCAACTTGGAAAGCAGCATAGAGAGTGGTTTCCAAAGAATCAAGCATGGAGAGCAAGTAATCCCCTTGACCTAATTCATGTTGATTTGTGTGGACCTATGCAAAATGAATCTATAGCTGGTAACAAGTACGTCATGCTTCTTATAGATGATTGTACAAGAATGATTTGGGTATACTTTCTCATATACAAATCAGATGCATTGAACTATTTTCGAAAGTTCAAGTCCATGGTAGAATTGCAAAGTGGCTTCAGAGTGAAATGTTCGAGAAGTGATAGAGGGGGTGAATTCACATCTTGTGAGTTCAACAAGCTGTGTGAAGATGAAGGTATTCAAAGGCAACTCTCTATGGCTTACACTCCACAACAAAATGGAGGGGTGGAGAGAAAGAATAGGACTGTGGTTGAAATGGCAAAAGCAATGCTTCATGAGAAGGGATTACCTTACTATTTGTGGGCAGAAGCTGTACACACAGTTGTCTACATACCGAATAGATGTCCTACAAGAGCACTTGGAGATATGACTCCATTTGAAGCATATAGTGGAAGAAAACTAGGGATTGCACACCTTAAAATCTTTGGTTGCTTGTGCTATGTGCATATACCAAGTGAGGTGAGACAGAAGCTAGATGCAAAGAGTACCAAGGGGATATTTGTGGGTTATGGAACCTGCGAAAAGGGGTACATAGTGTATGATCCAATCACTAAGAAGCTTCTACTCTCAAGAGATGTTGTGTTTGATGAAAATGCAGCTTGGAATTGGAAGCCAATGCCTGACAATCATGTATTTGTGTCCAGCCATGAAGAGCAATCCAAGGTACCTGAAGCTACATCACCAAAGACACCCCTTGAGAGTCATGATCACATTTAGTCACCAAGAGTGCTATCTCCTCATGAACCATCGGTGGCATAAGTAGCAGCATGAGGAATTCTCAAGCCTTTGATCACACTCCACTAAAATGGAGAAACTTGGATGATTTTCTAGCACAATGCAATCTCTGCATCATGGAACCTTAGAAATTTGATGAAGCTGCCAAATATGAATCATGGATGAAAGCCATGGAAGATGAACTGTCAATGATTGAGAAAAATGCAACATGGAAGCTGGTGGACAGACCAACTGACAAACCCATAATTGGAGTTAAATGGGTGTTCAAGACCAAGCTAAATCTTGATGGCTCAGTACAGAAGAACAAGGCAAGACTAGTAGCCAAGGGTTATGCTCAAAAACCAGTTGTTGACTATAATGAGACTTTTCCACCAATGGCTAGACTTGATACAATTCGAACACTAGTTGCATTGGCAGCATAGAAGAGTTGGAAATTGTATCATCTGGATGTTAAATCTGCTCTCCTAAATGGTGTGTTAGAAGAGGAGGTTTATGTAGACCAGCTAGATGGTTTTGTGGTCAAGGGGACTGAAGACAAAGTGTACAAGCTTCATAAAGCTTTGTATGGCTTAAAACAAGCACTAAGGGCATGGAATGGTGAAATGGACACCTATTTTGCTAAATGTGGATTTGCAAAGAGTCAAAGTGAGGCCACTCTTTATACCAAAACCAGAGGAGACGCAAAAATCCTAATTGTGTCTATATATGTGGATGATATTGTGTATACAGGGAATAGTCAACTAATGTTGGAGGAGTTCAAGAGAGATATGATGGTAAAGTAGGAAATGACAGACTTGGGGC
Source organism: Prunus persica (assembly GCF_000346465.2). Classification (NCBI taxonomy): domain Eukaryota; kingdom Viridiplantae; phylum Streptophyta; class Magnoliopsida; order Rosales; family Rosaceae; genus Prunus; species Prunus persica. The sequence goes on from NC_034012.1 coordinate 19,370,722, forward strand.
TCCTACATCACTTTGTAGGAATTGGAGTTATCCAAACTCACACAAGTATTTTTATTCATCAAAGAAAGTATGCTGCATCTTTGTTGAGTAAATTTGGCTTGAACCACTGTAAACTGTTTCTATACCCTTAGTTACAACTGAAAAGCTAAGCAAAGATGATGGTAGTGGTCCAACAAATGAAGAACAGTATAGGAAGATTGTGGGCAGTCTCTTGTATCTCACAGCCATAAGACCCGATGTAATGTATGCTGCTAGCCTACTTTCAAGGTTTATGCATTGCCCTACTAATAAGCACTATGAAATTGCTAAAAGAGTTCTCAGGTATGTCAAAGGAACACTTGACTACGGTTTGGGGTATGTGAAAGGAAGAAATGCAGTCTTAATTGGTTATTATGATAGTGACTGGGATGGCTTAGTTGATGACAGCAAAAGCACCTCAGGATATGCCTTTTCCTTTGGCAGTGGAGTCTTTGCTTGGGCCTTAGTTAAACAAAACTGTGTTGCTCTCTCTACTGCAGAGGCAGAATATATCAGTGCATCAGAGGCAACTGCACAGGCAATTTGGCTCAGGTTTGTGTTGGAAGACTTTGGCGAATTTCAAGCTGAGGCTACTCCACTTCAATGTGATAATACTGCTACATTGCCATCACAAAGAATCCTGTGTTTCACTAGAAAACTAAGCATATTGATCGAAGGTATCACTTCATCAAGGATGCTCTGCAAGAAGGAATCATCGACTTGGTTTACTGCCCTACAAATCAACAACTAGCAAACATCTTCACAAAGTCATTGGCTAAGGATCGATTTTGCTACCTCAGAGATAAGCTAGGAGTGAAATCAGGGGAGTGTAGAATTGTAAGTAAATGAGCTGATTAGCATAAGTATAAGCCTAGAACTATAAAAGTGAATGCACTTAGTCTCTAGAATGGCAGGTGTAAGGCTCCAAAATGTACGGCTCAAATAAGCCACGTGTAGAGATCTTAATATAGCTAAATGAATGGCTGAGATACAATATGATGCTTGTGTGTATCCAGCAAAGGTAGACAGTCATGAAGTACACATTTTGTGTGCTCATTCTACAGATAAGAAAATACACCTTTCTCTCTCTGCATTCTCAGATTGAGATAAGCATAGCATTCTCATTCTTTTCTGTTTGTATATTCTTCTATTCTTCCTTCGTTTTCTCCAGAGCATTCCATAACCCAACAAGACTACAAAACTCTAACATTCGCTGCCAAAAATCAAATCAAAGAAAGAAAAAAAGTATATTTGAGGGCTCAAGTTAATCTACCTTGGGGTGCACTCTTCTCCTTGACAAGCAAAGCAATCTTCCAAGAACTCTCTCACTGACTAAAAATAGAGGAAGTAATTTTGCAATTTGAAAAGAAGTAAGGAGGAGCCCTATATTTAAAGCAACTGAGGTTCCTTGACCTACAAGGAGTCTCAAGCCCATTCCAACTAAGAACCCAATTTCAGAAAATTAGCAAGTCAAAGACCTCCTCCACTCAAGAGCCCAAGTCACAGAATAAGGCCCAGTTGCAGTTGGACAACCCAACAATTGATTCACACCTCCTCCATGCCACCATGTGTCATGCAGAAGCTTGGGGGCATTTATGGAAGCAAATATTTACAGATCCTATGTCAAATAATTAAGCCAATCAATTTGGGAATTATTCGACTAAATTGGGGATTCTTGCCATAATTAAGCCAATCAATTTGGGAATTAAATAAATCTCTCCAAATTGGGGAAGAATAATTCATTTCCATGTGTGGAATTATTCTTCCAAAACCCTAGGCTCCGAGGCTCCCATAAATACATGGCCATGCACAAGGTTTGAGGTATGTCTGAAACTCTGCATAAATCACGTCTCACGAACCCTAGCCGCCACATACTCTCTCTCTCTCTCACACAAGGCTCCGACCACTACACGCACCTCCTGCCACCTGGTTCTCCCCGAGAGAAATCTCCGTACACTTTGTTAGCTACTGTTTTTCTTATACACAGTTGACCTAACTTAGGCATCGGATGGCCTTTGGCCAACACCCCCTGGTATGGTCTTTTCACTCCTTGTTGTTTTGCAAGGAGAAAGAGAAGTGAAGAGGAAAAAGGGAACTTGAGACGAATATTCCCTAGGGAAGAAAATCACTCCCACAGTGGGCTAAGACTTAACTAGTACAATGGGACTTCACGATAATATTCAGTAGTTCACATTTGCTAGAGGCTGAATGAAATGGGTAATCACATCAAGATGTGAATAGGTGCTCGCCTTCTCTTTATTATCCGTAGAATCTTTAGATTCTATTATGGTGCGGTGATCCGGATACCACCATCACCACCACCACCACCTCCACAACCGCCATCCCTACCACCACCACTACCAGAACAACCAACTCCACCTCCATCACCACCACCACCTCTACTCCATCACTACCACTACCACCCACATGATTAGTACATAACACTTTTAACATCCTGTCTATTTTAGTCATTATTCACAGTTACAACAATTTTATATTAAAATTACCAAACGGTTTTGACACTGCTTTTTGTACTAACAGCACTTTAAAAATATTGTTTACCAAACATAGAGCTGCTTTACTTTACAACTAATTATTTTCAAAGCACAGTATAAGCAACTTTTTTTAAAAGTGACAGTATTCCCAAATTGGGCCTTAGTTTATCATACTTTTTTTTTTAAACAACGTCTGACTTAGTTGTTTTTAAAACAGATTCCTGAATTGATATATTTTCCTGGTTTGATAAAAAAAAACAAAAGAAAAAAGGATATACTTTCATGGCTGCTTCTATATATATTTCAAATGTCCAACCCCTTAATCATGTATAACACCAAACACATCATTGATTTGTGTTATCATCTCCAATAAAATGTGATTTAATTCTACTTCATAATCCAATTTAATCATAGTCACCAAACATGACTCTATTTTTTTTTTTGTTATTTTCTATTTGAATATGAAAAGTGGAGGAAAGGAAGAAGCTGTTTGGTAGAACATCAGATCAAACTGATAGCAACAAGGATTCCCTTCATTATTGAGGGATCATCAAGAATAGGATGGGGAAATTTTTTTTTTTTTTGGGTAAATACGACGAGGTGTCCCTAATCCAAAGTTTGGGATTTATCGCTGCTAGGGGTTCAGCTTGTCCCTAGCCACAAAGTGTTCCTAACTGGATTCGAATCCCTACTATTGAGGTACCAGGCAGTCCGCTAGTTGGAGGAGGCAGTTTGTCAACCGCACCACACCTTATGGTTATAGGTTGGTGATATTTATTCCGTAAAGCCCCTTATTTCTTTTAAAATTTATAACTTTCTTTGAGACCAAGTAAAGGATAAAATAATGGAAATGCAAATTATTTCCTTTTTCGGTTTCCTAAGTATTCCAAAGATAAAATAAGACAGAAAGTAAAAGATCTTTCCATTCCAAAATAAAAAGGAATACAATTCGTATTCCCCTTTTAACATTCATGTCAAACAAATAGATTGCTAGTTTACTCTTTTGTCAGAGATTTTCAAAGTTTATTATTATTATTATTATTGTTTAACACCATTTTCTTGGTGCGCTAGCTGCCCTCCAGTTGATTAGTTTGAGTTTGCATAAATCTGTAGTTGTTTAATTATTGTATTTGTTTGAGCTCATGCTGCCAGAAGTGGAATGATTGAGAAGCCACGAATATGTCTATGATCTGCTACTTTCGTGTAACATGTTTCCTACCCTTGTATTCTCTCTCTCATCACGAGAGTATGATACTTTCGTGTAACACGTTTCCCTAAAGTTCACAGTGATTAGTCTAAAGTAAAGGCCTTGTAGGGGCAATTCATGTAACATCATCTTTTCTTCTTTTTCTTTTCAGAAACAGAAGTTCTTTTCTTCCTGTTTGGGGAATTCTTTATTCAATTTTTGGGGTGTATTACAAAAACTTTTCGTACATATGAGAGGGGGCTCCAGATCCAGAACATGAAACCCAAAGCCAAACGACAAGTTTTTGTTTTTGTTTTTGTTTTTGTTTTTGTTTTTGTTTTTGTTTTTGGGGAATTGTCTAGATGCCAAATGACATGCTTATACCCTCAAATATTATCTGGTCTTTGTACATATGTTTAAATAACTTTTCTATTGTTTTTTAATTAACTTTTCTATTCTTTATAACATGTTTATGACCAATTTCTTTTTCCATAAACTCAATAGTAATTATATTTATTGTCACGTGGTATAATATATTCATGTATTATAACATATAAGTAAAGATTTATTGACACTATTATTATCATAAAGGAGTGGTCCCATCTAATGTTTGGCCTGTTGTTTCAAGTTGAGTGTTAGCTATTAAAATTTGGAGACCCATCGACCAAAACAGTAGAACAATCCCCGCAAAGAAAGAAACAATTCATATACTGTTATAAAATGAACGGGATATGCTAGAATATTGAACTGTACGTAAAGTAAATAAGACACAGTATTTAACGAAGTTCGGCTATGTCTGCGTCCTCGGAGAGCAACAGTAGCAACTTTTCCACTATGTAAAATAATAGAGCTACAACTTTAGTGTTTACAATATATGTGGCTCACTGATTTTTCTCTCTTGGAGAATTTCTCTCTGCCCTCATTTTTTCTCTCCACTCACTCACCCACTTTCTTCCTTCTCTTCCTTTCTTTCTTTCTCTCTTCTCTTCTCTTCTCTTCTCTTCTCCGTTGCTTTTTGTTGTCCTCTTACAATGAAGGAAGGAAATCCTTTTATAGGCAAAGTCTTCATCATCACATTACCCACTTCTACAACATCATCATCACATTCTTTCATTATTTCTAAAGTGTGGTCTCCACTCTTAACTTTACAATATATATATATATATATATATTACTATTTCAAGTGAGAATGCGACCTAAATGATGATGAAGACACGTGGAACAGTTTGTGTGATATGAAATTAATCCTAGGTGAAGACATCGTAGGAACAGTTTCAAACCACGAACTATTTTGCTTATAATTATTAAAAAGATTGAGGCATTGAGGACAGAGACAATTCTACTATTGTCTTTATTTGACAATGCTATGCTATGGAGCATCTTCAACACCAAAAAGAAAAATAAAGACAACAGCCGAATTGGTCATAAATATTTCATGACAAATTGATAGTGTATGTGAGAAATTCTCATTCGTTTTGTAGTTTAGAATATCACTAGTAGTTTAGCGTCTCCTACAAAAGTTATTCATTCATTAAAAAAAAAAAAAAACTAAACTAAAATGAAATTGGTGTGTATACAATCAAATCTTATGAATTAGTGAGCATATTTTGTCAGTGCAAAAATGATATGTAATCTCAATCAATAAGTCCACCATGTCATTAAGTTTTATCAATTTATTTTGTTGAATTAGTATATTACTGGTTAAACAAGGATGTCTCAAAGTTGTATTAAAAATTTACATATTTGTATAAAAAAATTTATAATTTTTATTCAATCTTCACCTATATCGAAATTTTCATACAAATTTATGTATTTTGAGACCCGATATTTCAGAAGTGATCGAAGTTTAACACCTTGCTTACAATATCCAAAAGGAATTAACAGCTCAATTACAATAGTTGCTTCATTTACTTTTTATCTTTAACAACTAAAACTAAACTCTACAGCTAATCCACCCAAACCTCACATATCCATGATAATATAGCATCAACGACCTGTTCTCTCGACATAGGTATTAGCTGACTAGAGTCAAGTGTCCAGCTCATCAAGTTTTGTTATTGTCCTGTATAAAAGGCAGTTGTGCCTTCATTCAATGTACATACAGAAAAAAGAAATCAGTTTTTCTCTCCAGATTTTTTTCGTTGGGTCGTCTTCGATTCACACACATCCTCTGTTTCCATGGAAGGGTTACCTAGGGAAGAGGGAGAGGTAACCATCCCTTCAAGTTCCAGGTAAGTCGTCATTTGTTTTTCTAATGCATATATATTACAGCTTTATTCACGAATATGGGGGAAGCCACGTAGGCTGTAGCACTACGTGCGTTTGGTTCGCAGAATGGGTTCTTTCAAAATGAAATTGAAAAAGTTTTAAGACTTTTCACAAATAAGATCATTTTAAAATAATATATGATACACATTAATAATTAATTAGAAATTGACAAGTGACAGTTTTGAGTTTTTCTCTTTAAATATGCCGTATATGAGTTTTTTGTATAATATATCATGCTAAAATAAATTGTTGAATAAATATCTCAAACTTTTATTTTAGTGTTTGAAAATTTTTGAAAATGAAAATGACGGAATACCATTTTTTTTCTTTTCCATTTTCTTGTTTAGTTTATGCAGTAATAAGAATCAAAATTTGTTGCATTACATAATTAAAAGTAGCATTTTAAGCTTACAACCAAGATAATCTAGACATATTAGATGTGTTCTCTGAAGATGACCAAGGTATATCTAGACATATTCATGGGTTTCTAAGCCTATGTATGTGGGTTTGTTTTCGCTACTGGTATTTACCAAACACTGGAATGGTTTCACTAGTACTGTGTGGGAAATCTGCCGAGCAGGACAAACCCGGTCAAGGTTTCCTCTTTAATTTTCAAATTATGCCTGTGTGGTTTCACTAGTATTTGTCTTTTATTTCCTGACTAATTCAGGTTGGTTTATATGAAAACCCAAAAGGGGTAATCAGAAATAAGTAGGAAAACCACTTACTAATGCAATTGTTTATATTTCAGGACTATCGCCCCTGAGAATAGTAATGATGTTCTCGCACGTGTGACCCATATCGTGAGGTTAGTATATGCATATAACTTTGGGTCGAAAAGTTTATTGGTTCTTATTATTCATTATTGTTTTCTTATATATGTTAAACTCTTAATTATTTATGCCTATATTGAAGTAAGTAAATACAAGAAATCAAAAGGACAAACTAACCTGCATATGTGGTGTTCAGATGACCATCCTTATAGTGTAGCTAGATACTAGTTAGATTTATTTCGAGCTAGTACTTGGCTAGCTAGTCTTTTATTTTATTTATGATTTAGGTTATTGGTTCTCATTATTCATTATTATTATCTTATATATGTTAATTCATTTAAAGAAAATTATAATAAAACTCATTTCTTATATTGAATTTATATATAAATCCTAAAACCTATAAATTGAAGAAAAAAAACCAAAACAAGGGTAAGCTGCATTATAAATTTTAGAAAAAAGAACATTGATGGTATTGTTTTAATTTCAAAATTTTCAAGGGTTGTATGGTATATTTAGTCTATTTGAAAAGTTATATGGATTTTCCCCAAATTTTTTGGTATTATTGGATTTTTCTCAAAAATTTTGGTATTGAATTTTTCTATATTTTGGGCCCTATTTAAAGGCTTACATGTGAAAACCTTACTAATTTATGCCTATATTTAAGCCAGTAAATATAAGAAGTCAAAGGGACAAACTGACCTGTAGTTGTTTATATTTCAGGACTACGATTTGGTATATTACGAATGTTGTCGCATATGTGGCTGGATACGTGAGGTTAGTATATGTATATACCTTTTGGCACATTTGTTTTTTGTTGAGAAATTTTGCAGTTGCATTCATAATTCAGCCAAAAAAGTCACTAGCTACAAATGAACAATACAAACTAGTCACAAAAGGCTCTTACAATAACGGAGCGATCTAACATAAAAATTAAGAAAATCTAGGGCTCCTCCACTAACGGTCGCGAACGATCGAAGAAACTCTAGCATAGGCATCCCAACTAAGAGTGCAAACTCAGAACAACCAAAAAAAGATAAAATTTGAAGAAAAAAAAAAATCATGCCATAACAATACAAATAAAGCTCTCACAAATGAGATGTAGAAAGCTCTTACAAAGGAGAAGTGAAAAACTCTTACAAAAAAAGAGGTGAAAACTACACAAAAAAAACCAAAGAGTCTATGCGCTTTCAGATGACCACCTTTAAAGTGTAGCTAGACAATAATTAGATTTATTTTGAGCTAGTAGCTTAGGCTCTGTTTGGTATTGGATTTTAATCCAATTTTTGAGTTTAATGGCCTTAATTCATGTATCGTAAGTCCCATTTTTAAAAATACAAAAAGTGAGATTTCACAGTATGTTTTCCTCAAAACCCACCGTTGCCTCTCTCTCTCTCTATGTGTGTGTGTGTGTGTACGTCAAGCCCGGACCCGAGAATAAAGGATATTCCTAAATAAGGGTGTGAACTATAGTTATAAGAATAAAATCTTATAACCATGATATGATGAGATATAAAACAAGAAATAATACAAATTTACTTATCAATATAGAATCAGAGTTGCATCAGATTACAACATCAACCGCACACAAAAGGTACCTAATAGGTGGAAAACTTGCCTCCGCAATCTTCATCTTGAATCATGCACATTCTATTAGGTTATGAGCATTCTAATGCTCAGTAGGGTATTGTCAAACCCCTTCAGGTTAGTTATCACAGTTAATCATAGTGTCATGCATCAAATAAGACAAGATAAATAAATTATGCATATACGATAATTCCATAAACTCACTCCCTTCTAATCCTGTAATTCATACCTTAGGGCACCAAGCATGCACATCCTATACCATGCATTTTACCACGTTGACTCTAAATACTCTAAAATATGAACCAACACTCATCTGTCCCTTATCTTGCCATTTTTTATTTATAAATTTCTCATCTTTTACTTTTTTTTTTGGAGTCTCATCCCCTCTCCACCTGAACACATTTAAGTTTTGTATAATTACGGGAACATCCCCTCTCACCTTAAAACACGACTTGCTCCAAACACAACAACAAAACAAACTGCATTCATAATGCATATGTAATGCAACTTCACATTAATCTCTGAATAAATAATAATACCAATACGGATAATAATATTCCTGACTTAATCACATAATATTCCCCAAAAAAAAACCCAAAAGGAAGGAGATAAAGAAGGAGAGAGATGAGAGAAAAAGGGCAGTCAACAAAATAGACAGCTGGCATCATATGATTAGTGTGGGATATTGAGGTGTCTTGCTGACCCTGGCATGGGGATGCCAGGGAAGTTTTTCTCCTAAGTGAGATGCAAAACATTGACCAAGGGAGTAAAATGAGTCACTTTAAGTTCCAGGGACAATGTGAAATTTGACCATAATTTCATAGGCATTAGTGCAATTTTTTTTGGGGTCAAAGGAATGAACATGTCATTGCCATAAAAAGTTACATACAAGCTCAATACAAAAATCAGAATAATAAAAACAAGGGCTCAACCAAACAAAATAAAAGCCCAATCCAAAATACAAATAATTTAGGCCCAAAACAAAAACCAAAAACCACAAAACACAAAATCCATAGAATCAAACCCTAGAAATAACAAGTAATCGTTGCCACCCGATCTGCTGCCGCCGCCAGAAGAAGGTCCATGGGAACTGACAAAGGGGATTTGTAGAGAGTGGGTTTGAAGGAGCAAGCCACCACCATGCATCAAGCTCAAACGATCCATGTATTTATCAAAATTGACCATTAAACTATAGAGCCCACACCTCCATATCAAAATCTCATACTTGACGATGGGTTGTAGGGGAGAAGCAGTTGCAACAAACTAGGAGACAACCATGAAAATCCTAGGGAAAGATGAGGAGTTTTGGGTTTGAGTTTTCATGTAAAACCTTGATTTAGCATGCATTACTGCAATTAAGCCTTGATTTTATGCAAAACCTTTTTGTTGCTGAGTTTAAATAATACAGCATATATATGTTAGAGTCTTGTTTGCTAAAACACAATCGAGAGTCATTTTCCCCTTCTTCCATAAACCTCTTCTTCCTCTCCTTCCAACAATAGCCCCTCTAATCCAATGCAAATAACTTTTTTGATTCCAGGGGAATGCCCTGGAATCATCTCCTTTCAGTTAATAAATCGGGCCTCTCTTCCACCGTCATGTTGTGGAGAGTTTCCCTTAGTTTTAGGCTGGGCTTTTGCTCCCTTACCTCTTTGGCAAAGTTCTCTCCCCCTAGGTGTTTAGGGGTTACTTCTCAGCCTTTTGGCCTGATTTTGGCTTGATCTTAGTAGATCTCCACCTTTGCCCTCCTATTGTTTGTATTTTTGAAATTTAAGGGATTGGTGGTTGCTCTTCTAAGATCTCTTTTATGTGGAGGAGGAGTTGATGAATCTAGTGGGTTCTACTACCCCTTGGTGTTGTGGGTGTTAAACGTAATGCATTTTCTCCTTGTAAGATGTATCAGTTGTTAAGTAGAGTTGTGTCTCTTGAGAAGAGCTATGTTTAGGAAGAGTTGTATCTCATTAGAAGTCTAGAGTTGTGTCTGCAACTCTTGGAACTAATCCAAGAGTTATGTCTGTTATGAAAATGTTTGTTATTATAAATAGCCAATAAGATGGCCTAGTGTTGTAATCATTTTTTTTGGGAAATCAATAAGGCTTCAGTTTTTTGTTTAAAACTCTCTTCCATATCCTCTCATATCCATCTTTCTCCAATAGTTGGATCATGAGGCGCACTGGAGATACTGTGACTTTCTCTAAAATGTCAAAATGAAATTTGAGTGGTAATGCTCTATCACTCTGGTGTTTCCAATCCCAAAGAATAAGTTTCAAAGGTGGTTATCACCAGATTCAACTCCTAGACTAAACGCAAGAACTCGTTCATTGGTAGACATATATGAGTCGTGTGATCTTGCTTTGAGTGCTTTGGAGCCTCAAAAATTTGAGGAAGTAGTGAAAGAAAAAATTTGGCAAGATGCAATGGAAGAAGAAATTAGAGTAGTTATCAAGAAAAATTCTACTTGGGAACTTGTTGATTGGCCTAAATCAAAGGACATCACTGGACTTAAATGGATCTACAAGACAAAATACAATGAAGATGGCTCAATCCAAAAGCATAAGGCTTGGCTAGTTGCCAAAGGATACTCTCAACAACCTGGAGTAGATTTCAATGAAACATTTGCTCCGGTTGTACAAATGGAAACTATACGAACTGTGTTGGCTTTGGCAGCACAATTGAAAACTCAAGTTTTTCAATTGGATGTCAAGTCTGCTTTTTTGAATGGAGAACTTGAAGAAGAAGTTTACGTGGAGCAGCCGCAAGGATATATTGAAAAGGGAAATGAAGACAAAGTTTGTCGACTTCGGAAAGCACTATACGGCTTAAAGCAAGGGCCAAGAGCTTGGAATAGCAAAATTGATCAATATTTTCGTCAAAGAAGATTTGTAAGAAGTCCAAGTGAGCCAACACTTTATCTCAAGAAAGAAGATACACATGATTTTCTTATTGTGTCTCTTTATGTTGATGACTTGATTTATACGGGTACCAAACCAAGGATGGTAGACGCATTCAAGAAAGACATGATGAAAGAATATAAGATGACTGATTTGGAATCTATGAAGTATTTTCTAGGAATTCAAGTCCAACAATCGGAAAAGGGGATTTTTATGTATCAAGAAAAGTATGCAGAAAATCTCTTGAAAAAGTTCAATATGTTGAATTGCAAGCCAATGGATACTCCAATGGCAAATAATTTAAAGCTTTCAAGTAATGATGAAGCACCAAGAGCTGATGCTTCTATGTATAGAAGTATTGTTGGCTCACTTATTTATTTATCTAATACAAGGCCAGACATAGTTCATGCAGTTAGTGTGGTATCTCGATTCATAAATGATCCAAGTAATCATCATTTTGCTGCTGTTAAAAGAATACTAAGATATGTGCAAGGAACCAAAGGATATGGCATCAAATATACACGAGAAAGAAAGCATTTTAGTTGGGTTCACAGATAGTGATTGGGCTGGTACAATTGATGATAGAAGAAGCACATCTGGGCATGTGTTTTTCTTGGGAAGTAAAGTTATATCATGGTCATCGAAGCAGCAAAGTACAATGGCATTATCAACAGCCGAAGCAGAATATATTTCAGCCACAAGTACAGCATGTGAAGCAGTTTGGATTAGAAGAATATTAGCAGATCTTCATCAAGAACAAAATACTCCAACAAAATTGTACTGTAATAACATGTCCACAATTGCCATGACAAACCCAGTCTTTCATAGCAGGTCAAAGCACATAGAACTTCGTCATCATTTTATCAGAAAATTGGTTGAAGACGGAGAGATTGAATTGAAATTCTGTGGTACTGATGAGCAGATTACAAATGTTTTTACAAAAGAATTTCCAAGAGAGAAGTTCTACTATTTCATAGAAAAGCTAAATGTCGCAGAACAAATGCATTAAGAGGGAGTGTTAAACGTAATGCATTTTCTCCTTGTAAGATGTATCAGTTGTTAAGTAGAGTTGTGTCTCTTGAGAAGAGCTATGTTTAGGAAGAGTTGTATCTCATTAGAAGTCTAGAGTTGTGTCTGCAACTCTTGGAACTAATCCAAGAGTTATGTCTGTTATGAAAAGGTCTAAACGTTATTATAAATAGCCAATAAGATGGCCTAGTGTTGTAATCTTTTTTTTTTGGAAATCAATAAAGCTTTAGTTTTCTGTTTAAAACTCTCTTCCATATCCTCTCATATCCATCTTTCTCCAACAGTTGGATCATGAGGGGCACTGGAGATACTGTGACTTTCTCTAAAATGTCAAAGTGAAATTTGAGTGGTAATGCTCTATCACTCTGGTGTTTCCAATCCCAAAGAATAAGTTTCAAAGGTGGTTATCCACATGATCTCTGTTCAACACTGGTTCCTAAGTTTTATGGATCTTGTCATCTTCAACTCTGTGTGAACTAAATACATGTGGAGTTTGCTCACTGTTCTTGCACTGGTTGAATTTTATTGTGTATATTTTTTATTTTCTTGTTTGCAAGAACCCTCCTATGGGGCAGTGTTCTTACTGTGCGATCTTGTAATTCCTTCTCATATTAATAGATCTACTCTGTTCTAAAAATAAATAAATAAATTTCAGAATATGGATGCTACTAAAAGTCGTCTGTACATATGATTCAATTTTTTTTTTCCCTTCTGACATTGTTTCTTACTACTATGGAAGGAAACAGAATGGAATTCTTTGGTGCATCTTCTCTTCATGTATTGCAGTGTCAATAGATCCTTTGTTCTTTTACATTCCCGTCATCGATGAGAAGAACAAGTGCCTTGGAATGGACAAAAGGTTGAAGACTGCAGCTCTTTGCTTGCGAGCACTTCCTGATGCCGCTTTCGCACTGCATACTATAAATTATGTGTTTAGAATATTTGAAGAGGAAGACGACTGTTTTGAAATACTTCTCGAATGCTTTAGGAGTATATTAATTGGCGTTTTCCTTATCCTTCCCATCCCACAGGTAAGAGATTGAAATCTCAACTTTTGTTGCTTAAATAATGCAAACGTTTGAGTTCCTAAATAAGCTTTTAACTTAGGAGATATACCTATTTCATGCTAAAAATGTTTTAAAAAAAACCCTTGTATTACACTTATTCAATGGAGACCCAATTTTCATTTAATAATTTATGACTATTTTGCCCTCTAAGATAAATAATGAAAAAACAATTAACTTTTGAACATTTATGGCTATGAAAAAAAATAAATAACATATAAACCAAATTAAAAAAAAAATTTATAATACATGTATAATACACATAAGATGAAAGGGAAAGTTCCAGACTTCTGAGAGGAAAGAAGAGATAGCCAAGAGATAATTACATCAGCGAGTATAAATATATACTAGGATTTTTACACAAAGGTTCTAGAGAGGTATTGAAGAAGATAAAAGAATATTCCTAAAGCATAATATACATGTTCATTGCAAGCTGTCCATGCCACATCTATTGGCTGACTCATGAATATTTTAGCGGAGGTGTAATTTTGGCCAGGATTTTATATAAATTAAAAAAAGAATAATAATAAGAAACACAAATTACTCTCATCAAGGTAATATCCAAGGAGGGAAGAAGAAGAATATGCATAATGCATGGAAGGTTATGGTGTTGAAAATGAAGAAGAAGAAAAATAATGATGAATCAAAGAATTACAGATAGGGTTTTAAGCCTCTCTCCAATACATTTACATTTGAGAGTAAATATTGTCCTATACAAAAATACTCTAGAAAAGGTATCAAAGAATTCAAGTGAGGATATTTTAAAGTCTCATTCATTTCCATTACACATCACGCCGTCTTATGGAGTGCTTTTCCTGGTTTAAGTTCCTTGACCGGTTCGTTAGTGATGGAATATTTTAAACTTATATGATATGTATCTCATCTTATATATGTAGCTGGTCACCAAATGGATTGGTTTGATTCGTTTGAGATCTAAATCAAATCAATCTAAATCAAATCAGTCTAAATCAGTCCAAACTGAGGTTTAAACGGAACCAGACCAGACCACTTATAAGATGTTGTTTTACCTTCGTCTGCATAGTTGTACTTGAAATTTTTATCATATTCTTGAAAAATCCATCGAATTAGATCGAAGTACTTGTGTGTATTTATATACACCTGTGTGGCATTTAGTTAGATTTATTTGCCCACAATAGCTATTACATAGTTAAGGTCTCTAACCAGCTGTTTTTTTCCCCAGTTGGCAATAGTAGTTTTCTTCTTCAAGTCAGGAGGCTCTGGACATTTCGGCCAAACAGTGACCACCGTGAACGTGTTCCTTGTTATGCATTATCTGGCCAGGGTTTTCTTAATCTACACATTCAGTAAATATCTCAAGAACAAAACCAAAACAGGGGTTCAAGCTGCATTATATTTTTTCTTCTACATTCTTTCTAGTCATGTAAGTTCTTCATCACCATAACTCATAAATCACAATTTTATGTCTTATCTTTAGCTTTGTAACTACTACTTGATCAAGTGCTCTTTTGGGACCATAATCACTTATAGGGAGAAACACCTTCCACGTGCTTTTCCATATATATAATTACTTCAGTGATTTTGAGGAAAAGCACATGGAAGAAGTGATTCTCCATAAAAGTGATTATTGGCCTATCCCCAATCATTAACCAAAACTTGACTAACCTTTTTGAAGATGATCTAATCGTGAATAAACAGTTTGTGGTTAGGTACTTGGAGGTTTTTGGTATTTCTTTTCTATTCAACGAGAGATATCATGCTGGAACCAATCCTGTAAAAATGCTGTAAGTTGTGGACCTACTGATTATTGCAGTGGCAGTACTTCACGAAATATCACCTTCCTAAATGAGTTATGCCCGTCAAATCCACCAAATGCTACCGTATTTAATTTTGGAATATTTCTTGATGCCATTCAATATGGAACCACAAGATCAATGCATTTTCCAACCAAGTTCTTTTACTGCGTATGGTGGGGCGTCAGAAATCTAAGGTATGCATATATGTATGTTAAGCTATTGATAGTCTAGACGAATTTCATATACTTTTCCACTTCTAACTAAAACACAACTTTTAAAATGGATGCCCTGTAGGATAAAAGTGGTTTAGGTATTATCTTTTATTTACAAAACTATATGTCATTTTGGTTACTAGCATTTTTTTTCTCAAATAATCCCTAATTCCTAGCATTTCAAAAATCCGGAATTTATTGAACATTATTTATTTTCGAATTCCCTAAAATTTCTATAGTAAGAAAAGAGAGTGTTGAGAAAATAGTTGTGTAGTTTTCTCTATTGGCACCTTTATTCTCCTATTCAAGAGACACTTTATCTGAAAGACAATGATCTTTGAAGAAATACCAAAAAAAAATAAAGGGTTTGAATCATGCAGATACAATATGAAATGGGTCTCACAAGAGTGCCGGCCCTTGTTTGAGGAATCTATTAATTAAAACTCTCTATATATCCTAAATATTTCATATTAAAACATATTCTATATATTAAATAATTAATTGGTTGTTGCAGTAACTTTGGTACGAATTTGCAAACAAGTAGCTATGTGTGGGAAAACTGCTTCGCAATTATCGTTTCTTTGATTGGCCTGCTATTATTTTTATTTCTCCTTGGAAACCTACAGGTACGCTGGTGTTGAATCATGATAAATCTTGATAAATAAATAAAAAAGAATCATGATGAATATCTTCTATTTTTGGTGAAAAGACTGAAATATTTCATTAGAAATCATGATGAATCTCTTGATATTAGTAAATTTTTTAAATTGTTATTCAGTTATTTGTGCGAAAAGATTTTCATCAATTTGGTCACTGACTTGTCAAATGTTAACCATCTTAATCTTATATTTCATTATCTATATATATAAAGCAAAAGGCAGAGAATGATGAAACATTCAAAATACCAGAAAATGCTCTTAGTTAATGTAAACACTAGCCTTTATGCACGCGCTTCCGCGCCTGCGAGAGGCTTTTTTTAAAAAAAATTTAAATTTATTTTAGAATTAAAAAAGATAATGGATAGTTGTGTTCCATAAAAATAGGATCAATTATCTGAATTTTCTTTTAATTTTAACTTTTTTAATACGAAAAATTGTGAATTTACCATATTATCCTCATTTAATTAATAATTTCAATTCTTAATGTTTGCATTAACCAAGGGCATTTTTTGGTATTTTGAATGTTTCACCATTCTCTGCCTTTTGCTTTATATATATATATTAAGAATTGAAATTATTAATTAAATAAGGATAATATGATAAATTCACACTTTTTCAAAAAAAATTAAATTAAAAGAAAAATCAGATAATGGAAGAAAAAAACCATCTTAATCTTTTCCCCTACCCGCCCCATATGGAAGAAAAAACCAATATATAACTACTTTGTTGAAGAAACATAGTACTAAGGTAAGATATAATATATACTTATAAGACAATATAACAATGTTTATATATGTACTGGAAGTTAACTAAATAAATAAGTAGTGTAGCTTAATGAGGCCACATTAACGCCCTTCGCTCATCTGTAATCTTTTATCGTTTGTTTGGTGCTAGTGATGAATGAAAATTTTCTATTTGATAAAAAATAAAAAATAAAATAAAAGTAGTGTGGCTTAAGATTTGTATAAATTATATAAGTACATAATATAATAATATAAAACTTAATTGGTACAATTACTTTTAATAGCATTTTTATATATACTCTAATATATATATATATATACCTCATCAAAAAATTAATATATATATATTTTAAACGGGGAGGATTCGGGTTGGGGATTAAAATACCATCCCCGCCCCTCCTCGAACACCATACCCAAAAAATTCCTTGTACCCATCCCTATACCCGCTTTTTGTCCTTCATACCCAACCCATTAGGGTCAAACCCCCACGAAGACCCTTACTCGCGGAGAAAATTGCCATCCCTAGTTTTGAAGAGTTTGTACGCAAAATAATTAAGCTCTAGTATATTTCACATTAGGGCCTCGAGCTTGACCGTATTTTTCAAATTTTGTCAGTATGTGTTCGATTACATATTCTTTTATCCTTTTACGCTTCAGGGAAAGACTATTTTATCTTTTATTTTATTTTTTATAATATATTGTTTTATTCGTTTATCTGTGACGCTATGTTTATGCTTTTTTTCTTTTTCTTTTTTATAGAAAATTTTTACTATTGAGAGGGACGATAACAGTTTAAACTCACACACACTACATGAATGTTATGTTTATGCATATTTAATATGAAACAGATATATATGCAACAAGCACTCATAAGATCGTTGGCTATGGAGGAGTTAAGACCGAAGGTACTTGAGAAAAAAAAGGAGATACAAATGTACATGAAAATGCATAGCATTCCAAATTATGTGGTTGATCTTGTTTTGGATAATATTGGAAAAAAGGAATGGGAAAAAAACATAGATGGTGAAGTGGATGTGAATTATATCTTTCCTGTTCTTGACGAGTATTGGAGAGGATGTATGCGCCGCCATATTTGCTTGAAGATGCTGGAAAAAGTAACTTCCTTTTTTCTTTTTCTTTTTATTTCATTTCATTATTTTTAGAAGTATGTTTAGGAATCTCTATATAGGTCTTTTTATTTATTAGGAATGGAGAAAGTCATAAATCGTAGAACTTAGATAGGGTAATCAAGGAATTAGAATTGGGTCAGCTACTCGCCCTTAATTGATCCCATTCTTGATTTTGGGTTTCTTAGATTATTGTAAAGATTTTTGTCAAATTGGCGAAACGTTTTTCCTAGTTGAGCCAACGCTCTAGCTGTTCATGAGCCTACAATGTATGGTTGAACGATCTTAGATAAAGAATTATGAATCCAAATGCGACACGTGCAATCCTTCTTGATCCATGGGTAAAGGATGGGTTCTCTTGCATGGTAGGATGACCATCGGTATCAAGGAGGAACTGAGGGTGGACATGGTTGTTAGAGTATAAAGGGTAATGTGTAGATGTTGACAAGTGTCGTAATCTAGACCATAGAAAGAGATATAAGCTCTCTCTTATATACTGGAGCGATGTGCATAAATGAATAATCTTAAAAAGCTAATAATAATACAATACCATCTGTTATCAAATTCTCCTTTATTCTATTTTCTTAAGCTCTGTTAACATGGTATCAGAGCTAGGTTTCACGTGTTGGGCCCAATAGCCACACGTGCTCCCATGCCACCTAATATCTGTTGTCCACTTGTTAAGCTTGAAAATTCGCCACATGTGCGGGGGTGTGTTGAGAGTATTTGTCCCACATTGAAAAGTTAAGGGACCTAGCTTGGGTTTATAAGGAGTTGGGCTACTCCCCCCATAACCAATTGGTTTTAGGATAGAACCTCAACTTTCTTCATGATATCATGGTATCAGAGCAGGTTGCCACTCTTCTTATCTCAGGGGACAAAGAATTTCCCATTTCTCATTCTCTTCTATCTCTCTTCTCCAATATTTAAGGCAACAAAAGAATTTCTCAATTCTTCCTCTTTCCTATCTCCTTTCTACAATCTCTAACTAAGGGTACAAAAGAATTTTCCATTTCTTCCTCTTTTCTATATCCTTTCTACAATCTCTCTGATTAGGAAACAAATGAATTTCCCAATTTTTCTTTCTTTCTACCTCCTTTCTTTAAATTTTCAGGGAACAAAGAATTTCCGTCTTGGGATACTTGGGGGTCTGATTACATAATTGATTTGACTTTCTGACAAGACCCGCCCCGAATTTCCCGAAACCCGAGATTAATCCTGTGGAAATTCCTGACATCACCCCGATGTCGGGCCCACTTCTAAAACTATATCCTTTTTCCAAAAAGGAATAAGGGCACGCGACTTTCTGCCGAAATTTTGGCTGAGTCTCCTCTATAATTTTAACATTCCCCAAATTTTTTAACCTGCATAAAACACATTTAATATCCCAACAGGCAGCACGCACAATATAATTTCATGCAATTCACAAACTCGGCCTTCGGGCCTCACAAAACCCGAAGCGAAACCAAACTACCCACAAAGCTCTTGAGTCAAATATTGCTTCCAGCAAGGCAAATAATAAACTCAAATATGAATTATGAATACTAAATACAACATACAACATCTAACTTTCTCACTTCCAACATACGAGGTTTTAAACTCCTAAAACAATCACCTCTATGTCTACGGCTGCACCTAATAACCTTAGGCTGCTTACGTACCCTCACTGAGGGATCAAGCCACACGTAGTTCTTTCCTACTAAATCCCGACTCCAAACACATACAATACCTTTATTCATCTCTTTGTTAATCACATATTGTCCCCATACGCCGGAAATTCCAACGCTACGTATGGGGTCTGTCATCATGCCGGAAAATCATATGCCGCGTGTGACCTAACAATCATATCATCTCCCCATACGCCAGAAATTCCAACGCCACGTATGGGGTCTGTCTTAATGCCGGAAAATCCTACGCCACACGAGACCTAACAATCACATAATCTCCCCATATGCCGGAAATTCCAACGCCACATATGAGGTCTGTCATCCCGTCAGAAAATCCTACGCCACGGGTGACCTAACAATCACATAATCTCCCCATACGTCGGAAATTCCAACGCCACGTATAGGGTCTGTCAGCACGCTGGATAACCTACGCCACATATGACCTAACAATCATAGCATCTCTCCATATGCCAGAAATTCCAACGCCACGTATGGGGTCTGTCCTCATGCCGGATAACCTACGCCACATGAGACCTAACAATCACATAATCTCCCCATATGCCGGAAATTCCAACGCCACATATGAGGTCTGTTAGCACGCCGGATAACCTACGCCACGTGTGACCTAACAATCATAGTATCTCCCCATATGCCGAAAATTTCAACGCCACTTATGGGGTCTGTCCTCACGCCGGATAACATAAGCTACGTGGGACCTAACAATCACAGGGTGCTACTTAGGGTAGTGCGTATAGCACTTCAAACTGACCTACTCTTAATTTTCTAAACGAATAATAGAGGTAATCCCAATTTAGTGATACCAGTCTATAGTAGACTGTAACATAATTTAATCAGGAAAATAACGTTATTTTTAGACCAACGATCATGTACATAAACATAAATTTCATAATTTCAATTATTAGAATAATATCCCAAAAGTTTCCTACAATAATAATAAACACTCTAGAAGTCTCAACCTAGTCAACATAGCTCAACAACGCTCAAGACCTGTCACTAGGGTCATTATAATCCTCCTAGGAAGGTAAAACTACCTCGGAAGACTCACGGTCAACCAAGGGTCAAACTACCCATATTTGGTCAAACAGGCCCATGGGGCCCACGACCTCCAAATTCTGATTCGAAAGTTCCTATAGGTTCCACAAGGTTTAGGATATACGTCCTGCAAGTTTGGTCCGGATCGGACGGTCGGATCGCTCACGATCGCATGATTTGACGATTAATATAAACATAAACTTTAAATTATTAAATCGGAACATCCGTGGCTCCAATTCACGATCCGTGAATTCCTACACGATCCTAGAAATTCCTAGATTAAGATATATTAAATTCAAAGATTGTACCTTGTGTCTCCCATTTCCATTTCATCTTCTGAAATTGGCTAATGAGATAACATATGCTTTGTGGGTACAATTGGTGATGTCATACCTCACCTAACTCTCACCAACCTACATGGACCACACACACACACACACACACAAAAACCGGCCCACCCTATTGGAGACCCATTTTGGGTCTTCATGCAATTTCGAAAATATTGAGTACAAATTTAAAATATGGTATTTTCGGTTTTGACCCATAAATCTTAAAAATT
The DNA here is from genome assembly GCF_000346465.2 of Prunus persica. Classification (NCBI taxonomy): domain Eukaryota; kingdom Viridiplantae; phylum Streptophyta; class Magnoliopsida; order Rosales; family Rosaceae; genus Prunus; species Prunus persica. The sequence continues at coordinate 19,391,825 of NC_034012.1, forward strand.
GCGATTTTGCCCCAAGGCACTAAAAACAAAAACTGTTTTGTCTTTTAATGAAACATTAAAAGTTTATGTTTGAATTATATATTCCATTGGAAATAGGCCCATATGTTCTAAAGTCTCAATTGTTTAATATTGTATATCCTTTATTGTTTAATTAGATTAAATAATTAAAATAAGGATGATTATGAACTTAAAACCCCAAAACAAATTGAGCTATGTGATTGGCCATTATTCATTAGATGAATGGGTTCGATTCAATGGATGGGTTATAACTTGTCACACCCTGGATCGGCTCCGCCGTAGCACGATATTGTCCGCTTTGAGGCCCCCTCTCTGCCCTCATAGTTTTGTTTTTGGGAACTCACGAGCAACTTCCCAGTGGGTCACCCATCCTGGGATTGCTCTAGCTCCAACTCGCTTAACTTCGAAGATCCTATAACTCTGAAGCTAGTGAGCTCCCAAAAGGCCTCGTACTAGATGGAGGCAGGCATGTACATATAAGGCACATCACCCCCTCTCCGTTGGTCAATGTGGGATATTACATAACTAATTTTATTTTAAGGTTGTAAATTAAATAGAAGCTTGCATGCTTCTCATCTCTCATTCTCCAATGTAATTTCTATCTCCCTAAAATTATAAATCCCTCAAGACCCATTGGGCTTTGAGTCTTGTATACCAAAATTAGTTATGTAATTAGGAAGATGGAGGCATGAGAAGAAGACGAGGGAGAAAATAGATTAGTTAAGGATTCTAAGAATAGTCTTGGGTCCAATGCCCACCAACCATGAATGTTTTTGAAGTAGTTAAAATGCATAATAAAATCAATCACCCGCTAAAGTCCTAGATTCTGAAGGAAATATGCATTTTATGTCTTGAAAATGAATTTAGCCACAACTTATAACACAAAAACATTCATAATGGCAGATTAATTTTGCTTATTCTAGTTGAGCTAAGCCTTTTTCATTTTTAACCCAAGTATCTTATGATTTAGTCTTTTTGTACACAAAAGAAAAAGAGATAAAAGGTTAAGTACTTACCCTTGTAGTCTTTTTCTTGGAGAACGAAAAATGATCACCTTCTTGGGAGTGTTTTTATTTCTTTTGTTAGAACGGTAGTTTAAGTTGTGTTCTTAGTTTCAGATGTTCTTAGTCACCTTTGTTTCCTTTCCCAATTACATGCTTTTTCTTTTTGTTTGCATGAGGGTTCATATGTACCATTCAAACAATTGTTTGGGTTGTTGAGGAGCTTTTATCATATTATTAACCTAAACTTTATCTTTTTCTTCTCATTTTTGTTCTTGGATGTTTGTCAATCATTAGCTATCAATGCATTAATATGTACCAGTATAAGGTTTCCATTGCCCAAGGCGAACAAAGATAATATGAAAAAGTAAATTTCATTTCCTCAAACAATTTGAATCAGCATCTGAATTGTCTTTTAGGACGGCAAAGGGGAAAAAAGATATATGAAACCACTTGCTGTATAAAGAAAAAAATAATTCTGTTTTGTAAAATTGTCTCATAGATCTCAATAAGTTGGAATTGTTGGATCAACCCTTTGAGCATAATCATGAATTCCACCAGAAACATTGAATACTCTCTTAAACCCCTGCACCATCAAAGATCCTTTTTAGTCAATAAAGAAAATTTTACAAAACAGAATACCAAAATCAGTATGTGGCTGGAAACAAGAACTTTAAGACTCTAGACTCTTATTCAATAATGGTGGAATGCAATATGTATATGAGGTAGCACGTTTATTTTTACAGTTTTTTTTCACCAAATGTCCTTGAACCTGTCAAAAGTGCTCATTTGAGTCCTCGAACTTTCAAATCAATCAATGTGGTTCCTAATCTTTTGATCACATATTAGTTTGGTCCCTCTCATTGCGTTCAGTCAAAATCTTTGTTAAAATCGGTCATCTAACAAACTTTAAAGGGTATTTTTGTTAAAATACAACAAATCCACCCATGATAAAGTAAAGCTCACGTACTTTGCTCAACAAGGCTATATGCTCTCCTACCCTGATGGACGCTAAATGTGAAACCCTAATTGGAGAGCATATGGCATTGTTGGGCAAAAACGTGAGTTTTAGGACTAAAATGAGCTATATTTTGATGACAATATCCCTCTAAATTTTGTCGCGCCATGGCCAGTGACCAAGTTTAACAAAAGCTTTGTCGCCACTTGTAATAAAGACCCTTTTTTATGAAAATAAAAGGAAATAAAATGTGCATGGGTGGATGGAAAGTGAAACGATATAAAATGGAACAAGAAAAGTTTTATTTCGTTGTCTAAGAAAAGACAAATTATGATCTGCTAGGAATAGGAACAAGGAGGCTACACGTTTTAACAAGTAAACAGAAACCCTAAACCCTGCACTAATATAATGCTCAAGTCAAGGCTCCATCCTACTTGTTGCCCAGAGCCTTTGCTTGAGCACAGTACAAGTGCTTAAGGCTCCTTCGGGCCATGGCAGCGAACAACTTTATTTATATGAGCGTAGATGTTTGACAGGAACAAGTTACTATGTACAAGGCCTCATACATATAGTGCGTCTTTTGATAAGATTCAGAAGTTTCAGTAGGGTGTTAGTGAAATTAATTACATTCGACTTCTTAGGCATTTTGATGCTGTTTACAAGAGATTCTGCTTAATGGTTGCTATAAGTAAAAGTTAGACCAAGTTAAACACCAAAAACTTTTCTTTCAACTTTGCTTCAAATGTTTTCCTAAAGACTTTCCAATACATGGCAAGGACAAAGGAAATTCAAATTAGAAACAATAAAGTTGCTCAATGAGGAGCAGAGCAAACATGTGTCGGTCACTGGCTAAAGGCCTTTAAATATATACTTCAACAAATGAACGGTGAGGCAGCTACTAAAAATGTGAAAAATAAAAGAAATGCAAAAAATCAGCACTGAGGTAGTATCTGGATCCCGCAAAGAAATGAAGTCATCTAACTTAGTATAGGATATTCCAGTTAGGGTAAATAACATAGGAGAAAGAGCTTTACCTGGGTCTGCAACCACTTGGCAACTTGTAATGATCGCACGCCATGGTGACACTGCATTTTGGAAATATGAAACATCAGTATAAAGTAATCGAAAAGCGAGGATTTAACATAAAATGTCAAGTGAAAGGACAATAAACAGCACATGAATGAATTCACGTTTAAACTCTTGGATTTGAAAACTAAGAAACAACCCTTTTCCTTTAAAGAAATTAAGCCACAGAAACTCAATGTGAAAAACAATCTGTTTCATAGGACCTTCTTTTTGTCTGTATAATGGAAGAATGGAGTTGAGGACATTTTATGTTCATAACTTCATATAGAAGGTGCCATTTTCCTTGGCTGGAAATTTCTTCTATTCCAACTTACTGCTTTTTCTAAAATATATATCTCAAACCTCCAACTGGTTAAAAACCTGCCCCTATATGTGCATCTTCTTACACACACGCGCATGCATACACATATGGAGAAAAGTGCAAAAAAATCATAAAATTCTAATAAGTTATGGACTGTTTACGAAGTCTGATTTTAATCATATACAATAGCAAATATTTTTTAAAGAAATTTTGTGACTGATATTATTGAATAGTAATCAACTAGTAGTTAATTTAGTGGTGTCTCTGTTCGCAATAATGGAAGAGGCCCTAATTTCGAAGTCCCCCTCCCTCTTTAATTAAAAAAAAGAAAAGATTTATTGAAGTATAGAAGTTTATTGGCTACTGAGTATAATTTTATAAGTTTTGGTGTGCCTACCATGTGAATATATTTACCGGAAAAAAAAAAAAAAAGAAAAATTTTAAACACAGATTTCTCTTTCCTAATCAGAAGACAATTATACACCAATTAGTGAAAAACAAATGTAGAAGCTAGAAATGTGAACGTCATTTAAACTTAATGTCTCCCTGGCCCTGCCTTAAAACTTCACATCACACTGTTCTTTCAAAATACAACTCAGCATTGGTCAAATCTTAAGCAAAGACGTTATCTCCAGGTTGTAATAGTTATATAAATAAACGCAGGCAATGCACATGCATACAAACAAACACAATCATGTATATACATGTTTTGAATGTCAAAGATAATGCAATATTTAGAAAAAAACGACGACAAACACACAAATATAAATGTGTGAGTGAGTGAATCATTGTGCAATGCTAAAAACAGATTGATACAAAATAAGAAGATTTCCCCTCCCCTTTGTCAAAATAAATCTACAATCAAAGAGAGTAGGAAGTTTCATAGGCAGATTTGTAATAGGCAACACAACAACAAAGGGCAGAACTTAAAATATGCAGAAAATATTTAATTGAGGGGCTCATAACCTATCGGCATTATCCTTGCCAACAACAAACGCAGACTGCCAGAGGATTTAACATTTTGGTACTAGAACAGAACGGATGATTACTTACAGTATCTAAAACGACAGTTCCCATTACTATCTACATAAGCGTCCCACCATAATTATCTTCTAATTAATTACTCAAAGGTAGCAATTTATAATATTTTTCTGTCGACAGTCTAGCACCTAATAAATACAGGAAACAGAAACACTCCTTTCACATTCAGGCAGTTTACTGCTTAGACATGCAAAGATTGGGGCCAAATATATAGAGAGTTTCCAAAATGAATTTGACGAGAACTTAATCATCTTTCTTTTTTTTTCTCTTCTTTTTTGCTTCTTTCTTGTTTGGGATGTGGGTAAGAGGACAAACAAGCAAATGAGGAATGGATAGCCAATTTCATCAAACCCGAGGGTTAAGGTTCAGCAAGTGGTCAAGGGTGATGAGATATTATAGAGGTTACAACTTACAGCTAACCTTTTCATTAATGCAAAAGTGGAGACTGGACCGGGAGATGTAGATTGGGTGTCATATATCTTAATGTATCACTGTCTTGCCATCATATAAGAAGATAACTCATCTATGAACAAGATTACACATTATCCCCACAACGATGGCCCGCTCATGAAAAGATAGGCATGAAACATAATTATGAAATTTTTCATGTTCATTTTTTAAAACTATTTGGTTATATTAATTTCATTTCAAATATATATTTCTCTTATTTAATAAACAGAGGGGACGATTAGCACAAAAAGGTTTGTACCTACCATAACATAAGTATCCTTTTGAGGATTAAACTTCGTTGTTATTTCAGGTCCCCAGCTTCCAAATTTTCGAAGGGGAAGAACCTGGAAACCCAGCAAAGAAGCTTGCGCCCTGTGAAACAAAGGTGATACATGTCTTCAAAAGCACAGAGAATCCTAATTATTAGCTCAAGAAAAGAGAAAAATGCATGCTAAAGCCAAAAGCTCCTGCAGAATTAGTTTAAAATTTTACAACGAGTTTCTCCATGTGTAGACAACCTTTTTCTATATTAATTCCTGACTAAAAACTTTCTTTGCATTTTTTAACACTACGTATACTTATCTTGGGAAAAATAAAGAGCATGGCTTGGCTCCTTAATTGAGGAGGAGCTCCTCCTCACAACAAATGAGATAATGACACTTGTAAAATTCCAACAACAAAAAAAGGTTCAAGAAATTCAAAAGAAAATAAAGTTCAAGGAATTTGATAAGTGTCAAAACTCTATTTGTTGTGAAGAGGAGCTCCTCCTCAGTTTTAAGGAGCCAAGCTTTTATATAAATATACTTTTTATAAGTGCTAAATATTAGTAAGAAAAGGGGAGTTCTATTGCAGGAAGAACATAGAAGATGCACCAAAAAAGAATGAACTGTAATCTAAATGAAACTTGATCTAATAAATTATCAACATAGGATATAAAAAGAATTAAGACACCCACAACTCGTATAGACAACAAATAGAAAAGAAACTGAGTTTAGAAGGTGAAGCTTCAACATCGTAAAATGTCCTAGCATTTATCTCCCATTCTCCCACCATAAACACCGCATAGCACACAAAGGGGTCAGATTCCAAACATCACTGTAAGAATGTCTTCTAAAACGATGATTCCAACAATAAAGCACATTACCCACAGACTGGACCACAGCCCTATCCGGTCAAGAGAAAAACGAAGCACCCCAAATTTTCAGCAAAGTAGTAGTGTAAAGAAGTAAAGAAGATTATGCACTGTCTCGCCACTAGCGTTGCACATTAATCCATATATGACGTTTCCTCAAATTGGGTTAAATTTCATAAATACTGCAAATTAACTGCAGTTTTCCCCATAACAATGTTTTCTTGTTATAACCAATTTCATTCTTGATTTCTTTTAAGTATTCCCAATATCCCTCCAGTTCAAAGCTCTTTTTATGATACAACACATCATATACCAAAATTTTCTGGTTAATTGCTAACTTTCAAATTTGAACTTCTCAATATAATATGATCATATATATAGATAAACGCACTACTAAAAGTTCATTCCAAGAATTTGAAATCAGAACATCCATCAAAAGAAAAATGTGTAGACAAGCAGAAATAAAATATTAGAACATACACTTCTTCGGGTTCTCGAACATCAATCAACTGGGCCTCATCTAGGAAACTGGGATCTTGCATTTTCACATGAAGCTCCTCAGGTTGAATGTCTTGGAGTACTGATTCTTCCCTAACAGAATATGGTGCACGTCCATAAACAGATCAGTATATTCAAGTGTTAGTCTGCACCTCGACTGCATTTCCATGTAAGAGATTCAGTACAAGACAAGTTTTTAAGCCATACCTCTCTGACAGTACTTGCAGTAAATGCCACCCAAATTTTGTTTTGCACCTTACAACTTTATTCAAAGATGCATTAAATGCAGCCTCCTCGAACTCAGGTACCTGGGACAATTTGTCATCACACTTCTGTCAAATCATATTTGCCCATAAACAAACATACAGATCAATACTTATTAAGTGTATTTTTCCTATCAGCCTTTTCACTGCCATTCATTTCAGTTTCACAAAGTAATACGTCATCATCATACACGTATGATTCGAAAATCATTACTTTATGTTAAACAACAAAAGTAAAGGCAGCGAATTATCCATTAAGCAACATAGAAAACATTCCAGTGCCTTAGTGATTCACAAAATAAATTATTGTTTCCTTACTACTAAGCTTCTTTGGCTTTTGTAATTATAGTTTTCCGGTACTACAGAGTCTAGACCTTCCTTACAAAACCAGATCATGTGTGATGGAATATTAGAGAACCAACCCTCAAAATATCATGGGATGGGATAGTGCTACCTCCATTATGAAACCCACAGGCCAATTGGGCCCCCAGTGGACAGGGCTACTCTCTTTTCATAAAAAAGAGGTTACACAAGAACTAGTCCCAAGAAAATAAAGTTTCCTGTAAGTTATGCAACAGATAATTTGGGAGAAGACATAGCATACTTCCAAGATGGAATAATTAACATCATCAGATGGCAATTGCTACTTAGTTCTATGACGCTCCCACTACAACAAAGCTCAGAGAACAACAATTAGACAACAAAGTAATTTCCAGTGCCCCTAGTGTTTTAGAAAGCTTGAAGGACAAATAGCTATCTCATCAGCGTACCATTTGCCCCTTCCTCACCCAGCCAAGCATTCCCCCCTCTTGTTTGGATGGACATATCGAGTATTCTGCAGCAAGATCACTGAGGTCTTCACCTGAATGAGAGAATGGCATTAGAAAAGCACAGCATCGAAAAGCCAAATTGTATAAGAGAATGTCCAACTTTAAATTTAGTGCTTTCACCATTATGATTGATTGTTTCGATAGGAAACAAAAATGTTATGCATAAAAAATACAAATAAGAAAGATAAGGACAAGCAGTCCACCATTGTGATTTAAGGAAACCACAAAATTTAGTAAAACTTAAAGTTTCAAAGTTTCTGAAAAGTTATCAAATAATTCTAAACAGAAAATTTGAGTTTTGACCTTTTTAACCATCAAAACTTAAGGAAACTAACCTCCTGAAACTCTCTGCTGAAGATCTACAAGAAGCTTAAGGTTGTCTTCTTTAACAAGCAAGTGCTGCACCAATATTTCCCTTCCATCTCCAGAGCTACTTTCAGCACTAAACGAAGCTGAAAGGAATAGAATTTAGAACACTTGAACAAGGAAATGTAATATACACAACAGAAAGCAACTTAGCAGTAGAAATGAACAAAGAAACCAAATGCCAATGTCGTGCACTGGTTTTAAAACCAACCCTCAGATATTTTATAAACAGTCATTGAAAAGAAGACGGAGCAATACTGTGCACTCAAAAGAAGAGGAATCACGCAAGAGCAAAACAATTGAGAGACGTGTTGTAGTCTTAGAAAATAAAGACTCCAATCTTTCAATCAACTCCACCCTATTTTCATTACGTTGGTAGTGCTAAGAAGATTCAAATTTTAAGTACTTTAACTACAACCCAACCACAAGTACTCTCAACAAGAGGATTTGTTGAGCCTCACAAGCCAGCTCATTTGTGACAAAAGCATTTTGATCATTCATATCCTGCTGGATTATAGTGAGGTGCGCTTGTTTTTAATTCAGTGTTAGAGTTCAGTATTTTAATTCCCAAATTTTCTAAGCAACGGAAAACATGAGTGCAAGAAATTTCATTCCTTTTTCCTACTTCTCCACTTTTCTCAAGAACCCAACAACAGAAAACAAAAACAAAAATTTAAACCCAACTAATATTTGGAAATCAGGAAGTAAAAAAATAATGGGTTTGGATATTACGAGGCACCTGTACCCTTGGGACATGGATTGCCAACCATACGCTGCAGAACCCACTTCACGCTCAAAGAAGGGGAATGTAGGGAACTGGGTCTGAAGATTAGGGAGAGAGAAGTCTGAGAATGTGCAAAAGTAGAGACTTTGTGAACGTTGGAAGGAGAAAGGAGGTTGAGAGTGGGGCTCAGAGATAGTCTAAGAGCACTGAGAGCTGGAGGCGCTATTGGTGTCAGATGAGAAACTCTTAACATTTTGCTTCCCTTGGTTTTCAAATTGATTAAGAGAGAAACAGAGAATTGTGTCAAGACTTTTCAGTATCTTGTGAACCCTCTTGTGAACTGTGGGTTCTTCTACAGGTATGCATATCAGCATAAAATAATTTTATATATATCTCTTCCATTGAAGGATCCCTTTTTTTTTTTCTTTTTTTTAGAAATGCATATCCCTTTTTAAATTAACTAAAAACGGCTTCATAAAAAATAACTTTTTTCCTTATTTGTTTGCCACCTCAAATTTTATGTCAATACTTGGAATTTACACAAATTTAAAATTTTCAAAAATGTGTGCGTTAATTTCCTTGTTTGAATTTTTAATGAAAGAAATTTATAACTTTTCCATAAGAAGAAATTTATAATCTATATATATAAAGCAAAAAACAGAGAATGGTGAAACATTCAAAATACCAGAAAATGTCATTAGTTAATGCAAACATTAAGAATTGAAATTATTAATTAAATAAGAATAATATGATAAATTCACACTTTTTCATATTTAAAAAAATTAAAATTAAAAGAAAAATCAGATAATGGATCCTATTTTTATGGAATACAACACCCATTATCTTTTTAATTCTAAAATAAATTAAAAACTTAAAAATAAAATTAAAAGAAGCCTCTTGCAAGCGCGAAAGCGCGTGTGGAGAGGCTAGTTTATATAATGGAAATAAATTTATAATTCATATAATGTAAAGGGATTTATAATTAATTAAATGAGGATAATATTGTAAATTTATATTTTTCATATTAAAAAAATTAAAATTAAAAACAAAATCAAATAATAGGTCCTATTTTTATGGAACATAACTACCCATGTTATTTTTTTTAATTTTAAAAATAAAATAAAAAATAAAACCAATTGGCACATGCGTATAGTTTATATAATGGAAACAAAGAAATCCCGAGGCCCTTTATGAACTTAAATTTATCGTTTTGGAGGTTATGAATCTACAAATTTGTGGTCATACTAGTTGTGATAATAGTGGGGGTTGTAGTGCAGGTCATGAGGTAATGTAAGCAGTTCCATTGCACATAGTCCCTAATTTTTGAGGGCCTCATGGAGTTGGTTTGTCAAAATTATATTTTTCTGGAGGTGCGGGTTTGAGTCAGATTGATGCACATTATTTTTTTTAATTAATTTCTTTTTTCAAAATAACAAAAATCTCCATAAAATGACCTTAAGGAACATGGAACTCATTACCAATTAAATAACATTATAAAACATAACACTAAACTAGGCGTACTTTTTTTTTTTTTTTTGGTGGTATTGTTGTGCTCATTATAGTTGTAAACTTGTAACGACAACGAGAAACATAAAACATAAATAAGGAAAGCACAACAACTAAAACAGGTATATACACCTCTAACCCTTTTTCGGTATTGCTGGAGTTATCTTTTACTCTACCCCGTGTACTCCTCTGTTCTATACACCTCTAACCCTTTTTCATCAATCTAAGATATGCAAGACTTTCGCACACTCAAAACAAAACAAAAAATTTCACAAACTCTTATTTTCTAGTAAGTAGTAATCAGCTTCAATCTCTCTCTCTCTCTTTGACTCTCCTTTTCAACCACTTTACTTTTTTTTTCTTTCAATTTTAGAGATTTCAATATTGAAATGTGAAAAACCCTAATTCCAAAGTTTATTAAGGCCAAAATGAAATAGTCATATTAAAATCTCAATTTGAATTGAGATATGTATCCAAATTTCAATATATATATATATGCTTGATAACTAAATAAATGGTTTTATGGAATTAATTCATGGTAATTTTTTTAAATAGTATTTTCGTATTAAATTATGCAACGCCTGAGTTTAAATTTCGGATAGAACCCTCAAGATTTCAGCACCAACCCTATTAAATCTATTGCATTTAATAGGTTAGCACAAAAGAAACTTTAAAACTCTGAGAAATTTAAAACGCATTTTCCTTTTTCTTTTTTTATCAAAGTAGGAGGGGGGAATCAAATTTAGAACTTCTTCCAATATTGGGAAAATATGTACCGTTACCAATAGCTACGGAAGCTTTTATTCCATAACAACATCTTTGCTCTTTGGAGCCAACACTATTTGAAAGTCCTATTTTTCCCTCTCCTTGAAATTAAAATAATCAAGAAAACTAGCAAAAGAAAAACAGAGAGCTCTCACAAAAGCTCCTATTTTTGTGGAAAATCTTATTAAGTTGTGTGACTTTATTAGGTGTTTTATGAATTTGGTTTGATGTGAAAACAATGGAATTAAGTGAGTTTAATCTCAAATTTGGACTAAAATGCCCTTATGATTAAGTTTATGATTTTTTTTTAATGAAGTAGGCCCGTTTAGGCCCGGCCCGTTGGGCTTAGCCCGGCCCGTGGGTCCGGCTTAGGCTTTGAATTTTCTAAAAAAATCCGACCTGGCCTAGCCCGGTATTTTCTCTCTCCTCTTTAAAGCCCGAGCCGGCATGGCCCATTGACGAGCCCTACTTCCATGTGGGTCTTTTTGCCACTCATTTTAATGATGGCACATGTCACGAGGTTGACATGGTAGCCTTAGTTCAGTTGTGGAAGTCGCATTTGGAGTTCGAAAGGTCCTCCTTACCGTTTGGCAATTAAGAACCATGCCTAACATTTGGCAAGTACGGTCAGAGCTCACGTGGTGGTTGTTGCCATTGGCTTCATCCTTCGTAGGTGCAGCGTCTGGTGCTTCACTTGTTGCCAATTGAGCTTGGTCAACTACATGTGCCACTCGATAAAGGGCTTCTTAGTTGGGAATTTGTCCTAGGATCAAGTGGTTGATTAAGTGGTTCGATAGAGTGGGTATTGATGGGAGTCACACAGTCCCCCAAGTTGCCAAGTCACACAGTCCCTCAAGTTGCCAACCAAAGAGAGCCTCGTAGAAAGGCAATGGGGAAAATTTAGAAGTTGGGCCTTTTAACCAGGTCGCTAAACATCTTACAAATATGTTAGAAATCGACTGAATGTCAGAACAAAGCAAGAGCCTTTAACCAGATTGGTGAATCGTCTTATTGATTAGTTGAAAATTAACTGAAGGTGAGAAAAGAGGCAAGAGTCTCTATGGATCGGTAAATCGTCTTACTGATCGATTAGAAATTGAATGGAAGTCAAAAAATGGCTACATCCTTTAACCAGATTGTTAAATGTATTACTAGTCGATTAGAATTTGACTGAAGGTCAGAAAGTAGGCGAGAGCCTCTATCTTATCCACGAACATCTTACCTGTTGATGCAAAAAAGTGGTTCGGCACTCTTAGGCTCAACTTAGTGATGTCGGGACCTTCGGGATGCTCTAGGTCCTTGGTAGGGTGTGATCCTGTAAAATAACAAACGCTCGGTAAGGCCTTAGGTATCAGTGTGGTACCGGCCGAAGGCTCTTCGATGCTTAAGTAAGTACGGATTTAGTAAACTTTAACTGATAGATCAATAGGCTGTATGCCGTAAGTTCTGGTTACCTTCATTTGGGGATAGTGGTCCTCTTTTATAGGCCTTGGGAGGTGTGCATATTGTTTAGAATTTCGATGTTGGACTGTGGACTTCGATTATAGGCATGCTACGTGTCTTGGAGAAGGGAGTTAACCTAATCGCTGGATCGGTAGGCAAGGTGCCGAGGGCCACCATAGCCAGGCTCAATCTTATCCACGTGTCTGGTTTTTATAGGCTGTTCATTTTGGTATAAATAGGAGTCCCCCAAGTTCTCATCTAAGCGTTTTCGGATGGGGACTTGATACCTCATTCGGTAATCGAAGTGTAGTTCTACCGTTCGGTGATTTTGCAGAGGGTGGTGTTTGATCCTTGTCCTTCTGCGCTTCTTTCTTCGGAAGTAGACACCTAGGAACTCAAGGGTTGCCACTTCGAGAGACGTGATGGGACTGAACGACGCTCTGTCTTCTGTGCCCCGCTTGCTGTCAAGACATCCGCATCCAGAACGACATGTGGTGTGTCCACTCATGTGCCGTTTGGTTTCTTGAGGCGTACCGTTTCAGTCCCCCACACTATAAATAGGAGTGGTTCCGGATGAGAAGTTCACTTTGCATTTGTGAGTGAAGCGAGAGCTCTATCTAGGCTATTTCCAGCGAGAGCTAACGACAACTAAGGCGATTTCTGACGGAACCAATCGGTAGTCAAGGCAATTTACGACCACACCAGTCAGTAGTCAAGGCGATTTCTGACGAGGACGATCGGCAGTTCATGCCACTTTCCTTCATCCATAGTTCAAGATAAGGTACCGTTCGATATTCTTTTAGATACTTTTACTTATTCCGTGCACGTAATTCCTTGGCATGAGCTAGACTGAACTTTGTGCAAGTAGGGTTCTGTTCGATAGTCTGGTTGCCATAGGTAACGATGTAGGTATCGGTAGGCTAGTCTTTTGCATGGCCCTTAGTTTCCTTTTTCTGTGTTTTGTAGATGTCTGATAGCAAGTCTCCATTAGAGAGAGAGCCCAATGCGTTCGACAGGGAGTCATCCGACGATCAGTGGGATACAAATAGTGAGGCCGTAAGCCTCAATGCCGAGGGTGGAGAAGATACCGATGTCGAAATAGTTAGTGAAGGAACAAGCTCCGTTGGCTGTGGTGTATAGCGATGGTAGCCATGCCAGTGTGGGTCGGCACTGCGAGTTCCCGATGAGGGATACTCGGGTGCCGAACGGGCACACTAGTCATCCATCCGAGACCTCCACCTCCAGCAGTGGAGAGGCGACTTCCGAACCATTTTCTCAACCGAGGGTATCTATAGTATATCGGGGAAACATTAGGGTGCCTATAGGCATGCCAAAGGAGCATCTATTCGGCGTAGACTATTTGGAACCCAATAAGATGACCGTACGAGAGCTAGCCAAGCTTCGTGTTGAGTACTGTATCCTAGATTCGGTAAAGATGAGGATCCCAGGTCTTACCGAATCTCTAAGCAGCCCAGAAGATGGTGAGGTCGTCTTTTTCACAGACGTTCTTCTGCAGGAGGTTTGATTGCCATTACAACCTGCCGTGCAGAAGATACCAGCCCAGATCGGGTACGCTCCAAGCCAATACAATCCCAACTTATGGGTGGCTTTGATGGGGGTGATTGTTGCATTCAGTATTGCCGGAGAAGGGGAGCCATCCTACGAGCAATTCTCTTATCTGTACAGCGTCACAAAATCCAAGAGTGCCGATCACGGAGGTTGGGTTCAGGCCAACTGTCTCAGGGCTTCGGAGCAGGGGCATTTTGTCAGTGCCAAGCCGACTTCTTAGAAGTCTTGGAGGAATTGGCAGGTGCTTTTATCTGGCAATTGGGGATCCCCTTCAGGAATGCCCGTCCGTTTTCGTATTCCCACCATTTTCCAAATTGCCGGTAAGTTATCAGCATGCCGATCGGCAGATTACTAATGTGCCTTTTTTAAGAGACTTTTAATCATTTTTTGTAGTTTTGCAGGCAAACTGAAGCAACCAAACCCAACTCAATCAGAGATTCGGTAGGTTGATAAAGTGAGGTTGAAGGTTCCTGCCGCTAACAGGGTATATCCCATATTCCTCTTTACTGAGAACCTGATTAGAGCCTGCCTTGTCAGCCCAGCTGAGAGTAAGTGTACTTTGTTTGTTTTGTATGTTCACTTATAACATACATGTCGGCGCCTTACCGATCTTTGGTTCGTAAAGTGATAGACGCTAGAAGATCTGCCGAAGCCAAGAGGATGAACGAATCCTCCAAAAGACGCCTCATGATGGGCCTGAAAGAAAAGAAAAAGGTACGGCAGCCGGAAGCCGTCCTAGTTCAAATGGCAGAAGTCGATCCAGAGGATCAGACTCTTGCTGATCGGCTAAGGCAGCTAAGCGCCGAGCCAGTGCCCAGTGGTGTAGCCGAGGCGAGGGCAGGCTATTGAAGCTGCTACTTCTAAGGCAGCCGGGAAGAGGCAAATAACGGTAGATTGGGACCCCGAGCCAGTGTCCAAGCGTGGGCGGCAGACGGAGGTACCGAAGGCTGTCTTTGCTATTGAGGACGATGATGGCCCTGCCGAACCTATCACTCTCGCCTGTCCACCGAAGTCGGTCCAATTTACAAACCAAGGTCAATTTACGAACCACCGAAGTTGTCAGAGATCGAGGAGCTCCCGAACTGTAAGTTTTCTCTACCCCCATTTTGTTTGCCTTTAGCTCTTTCACTTGTTCTGACTCTTGGCTTTACCTTCCAGGCATCGATGGACATGTGGCTGTGCATGAAGCAGGCCATCTCGGCTGCTGAGCGAGCCAAAAAGGCTTATGAGGAAGGTCGTACCAAGGTTGCCGAGGTAGGCAAGGCTCTCCAGGATCACGCTTATCTCCTGAAGGACAAACAGGCTGCCAAACGGCAAGTCAAAGATTCCGAGGCCAAACTCCAGGAGATAAGGGCGGCTCTGGACACTGTTGTGACGGCAGTGAAGGAAGCCGAGGCGGCAAGGAGGCCGTGCAAGTGGTATTGAATGAGTTCGAGCGGTTAAAGGCTGTAGAAATCGTGGCTGCTGTTCGGGAGGCGATCATGGGTTACCGTTCATCTGAGAGTTCACTGCCCTACTGGACAATGAAGTAGGCTCGGAGATGGCGAATCTGCTCTACCATTTCAAACGGTTCAACCCTGGGCGGCAGCTGAACCTGAACTTTGCTGCCAATCCTCCCCCTCTACTGAAAGGTATTACAGAGGAGATGATTGAAGATTATGAGGGGGAGGATGCTCCGGAAGTTGCTACAGCCACCGAGGATCCTGTTGTTGCCAAAGTTCGCGGCGAGGCCGATGCTGACGAGGATACCGAGGCGACCGTCGAAGGGGCTGCCGTTTGAGCTGTCATATTATGTAACTTGTAATTTCAACTTTATTTTGTACTTGCCATAAGGCGGTTTGTCCCGAACACCTTGATGCCGAGGGCATCTATTTGAATTTATTTTTAATTGCTTTCACTTTTATTTACTTGCACCTATTGTGTTTATGAACCCTCTCTTTTTGTTACCGAAAGCTTACTAAAACCTTTAACGATGTGTACTACCGGTTAGATAGAGGTTACCAATGGCTAACACGTTTATAGCGGTTGCCGATAGCTAACACGTCTATTAGGAGACACATTTTTTGGGGAAGGTTGCAAGTGAATATACTAACGGTAGGATTAAGGTTTAAACATTTTTATCACCAAGGGCTAATAAGAAGGTGACATTGCCGAAGGCGAATGTAAAGATATTCCACCGAAGATATTCCACCAAAGACATTCCACTGAAGACATTGCCGAAGTGGTTTGACCTTAGGTAATTTAAATGCTTTGAGTATTGGGTCCATTTAAGCCTTGCTTTTTTGATGGTCCCTACCGTATCATTTAGTTTCTGAAGGCTACATAAATAAATAGACAGATCATTTTGAATGCACTAAAGAGCCGAAGGCTTTTCATTGAATATTGCCGAAGGCAAGAGTACATGTAGATCTCCGTTTTACAGTTTCAACCTGCCATAGGCTAGGGAATTTTACTTGAAATAATATTTCAGATGTTCGACGTTCCATGGATAGCCGAGGGTCTTTCTGTTAGAGTCCCTTAGCCGATATGTTCCCGATCGGAGGATACCGATGACTTCATAAGGCCCTTCCCAGGAAGGTCCAAGGGTCCCTTCCGTGTGGTTCTTTGTTGCTAGAGAGACCTTCCGCATGACCTAGTCCCCGATTCGGAAAGAGCGGGCCCTGACCTTTGAGTCATAGTATCGGGATACATGCTACTTGTAGGCTTCATTCCAAATGTTGGCTTGCATTCTTCGTTCTTCGATCAGGTCGAGGTTTAACGCAAGGGCCTCCTCATTTGCCTTTGGGGCGAAGCTTTCCGTTCGATAGGAAGGCTCATCGATCTCCATAGGAACGACGGCTTTCAACCCGAAGGCTAGAGAAAATGGGGTTCCCCCAGTGGATGTTCGGAAGCTTCTACGGCCAGGCGCCCTTGGCGTTGTCAAGCTACCGTTTCAGCAATTTATTAATGATCTTGTTTATCGCTTCGACTTGACCGTTTGATTAGAGGTGAGCTGGCGAAGCAAAAAACATATTGATTTTGAGGTGAGTGCAGAATTGTCTGAAGATTTTTGAATCAAACTGCTTACCGTTGTCAGTGATAATTGCGTAGGGGATGCTGAATTGGCAGCAAATATGAGTCCAGATGAAATCTTCCATTCTAGCTGTCGTTATAGTTGCTAGAGCTTCGGCTTCGACCTATTCGGTAAAGTAATCCACGGCTACCACAGCATACTTGACCTGACCTTTACCCTGCGGCATTGGGCCAATTAATTCCAGTCCCCACTGAGCTAAAGGCCATAGGCTTACGATCGATGTTAAAGGCTCGGCAGGGATGTAGAGTACATTACTGAATCGTTGGCATTTGTCACACTTCTTCACTAGTGTGTTTGCGTCCTGATGCATAGTCAGCCAATAATACCCTTGTCGAAAGGCCTTCTGTGCCAGCGATCGAGATTCAGAATGGTCACCACATACGCCACCTTGGATCTCCTGAAGGATGTAGTCCCCTTGTTCGGTAGTGATGCATTTTAGGTATGGCGTGGTATAGCTATGCTTATACAGGATACCGTTGATAACGGTGTATCTTGCTGATCAGTACGGTAGCTTTCTTGCTTGGCTTTGTCATTAGGAAGGATGTCGTTCGTCAAGTAAGCATGTATTGATGACATCCAAGTGTCCTCGTACCGCACGGCACATACGTCATCCGTCGTAGTGCTTGGGTGAGTTAATATCTCTACCGGGACCTGTCTGCCGACTTTGTCTTCTATTACTGAGGCTAGTCTGGCAAGTGCATCGGCATGACTGTTTTCCGATCTAGGTACCTGCCGAATCTTGTAAGCCAAAAACTTCTGAAGTAGCTAGTGTGCTGATGACAGGTAGGCTGACATGGATAGATCCTTGGCTGCAAAATCGGTAGTCACTTGGTTTACGATGAGTTGGGAGTCGCTGTGGATGACGATCAGCCTGGCGCCCATGCTCTTGGCCAGCCGAAGGCCGGCTAAGAGGGCTTCATACTCTACTTCGTTGTTAGACGTTCGAAAGCTGAATCGGAGGGCGTATTCCATCTTAACCCAATCTGGAGCGGAAAGTATAAGGCCAGCTCCGCACCCTTGCTGATTTGCCGAATCGTCAACATGCAGGATCCACACTAGAGTTGACGGATCGAAACATATGGCGCTCGGCAACCCAGTTGCTTCAGCATCAGTACGTGAATCTGCGACTTGAGTGTTATCGTAGGTGTAAGCTCAGAGATGAAATCAGCAACGGCCTGTCCTTTCTCCACACGTCTTGGCTTGAATTGTATGTCAAACTCTCCTAACTCGATTTCCCATTTTATCAATCGGCCAGATGTTTCCGATTTTTGGAGCACCTGCCGAATAGGTTGATTGGTTAAGATCGTGATTTCATGCGCCTGGAAGTATGGGCGAAGTCGTCGGGCTGAGATGATGAGAGCCAGGGCTAGCTGTTCTAAGGGAGGATACCGAAGCTCTGCATCCTGCAGTGCTTTACTGACGTAGAAGATCGGTAGTTCTGCCTTATCTGGTTTACGTATTAGCACCGCGCTGACGTCAGTGCTAGATACTGAAAGATAGAGAAACAGAATCTCCCCTGGGAGTGGCTTTGACAACAATGATGTTTTACTAATGCAGTTCTTTAAGTCTTGAAATGCCTGGTCGCATTCGGCAGTCCACATGATATGTTGTTTGCCCCCTTTCAAGGCTTTAAAGAACTGCATGAACTTATCAGTGGCCTTGGAGATGAAACATGTTAAGGCGGCAACTCGCCCGGTAAGGCTCTGAATGTCTTTCTGTGTCTTCGGTCTTTCCATGTTGATTATGGCTTTGATTTTCTCGGGGTTGGCCTCCATTCCCCTTTGACTGACCATGAACCCGAGAAACTTACCTGAAGATACACCGAAGGCGCACTTTGTTGGGTTTAGTCTTATTCGGTAGTCCTTCAGTATACCAAACATAAGGGCCAAATGTGTAAGTGCTCCTTTGCCGTCCTACTTTTTACCAACATATCATCGACGTACACCTCTATGATGTTGCCGATATGTTTGGCAAAGATTCAGTTGACGAGCTTTTGATATATTGGTCCCATATTTTTTAAACCGAACGGCATCACATTATACCAATACAATCCCATGTCTGTGATAAACGTTGTATGCTAGTTGTCGGTAGGGTGCATGAATATCTTATTATACCCCGAATAAGCGTCCATGAAGCTGAGCAACTCGTGACCGGCAGTGGCGTCCCCGAGTTGGTCGATTAAGGGCAATAGGAAGCTATCCTTTAGACAGGCTTTGTTCAGATCAGTGTAATCTTTGCACATTCGTCATCCACCTTTCGCTTTCCGAACCATGACAGAGTTGGCTAACCATATGGGGTATGTAGCATCTCTGATGAAGCCGATGGCTTGGGGCTTGCCAACTTACATTCTCATGGCCTCATACCGTTCGGCGTCATACGAACGGCGCTTTTGACGCACTGGTTTGTAAGCGGGGTAGATGCTAAGCTTGTGGCTGATAATCTCTGGGGAGATGCCTGGCATATCGTTATCAGACCAGGCGAACACTTCCGAGTGATGCCGCAAGAAATTGATAAATTATGTTCGGAGGGATGGGGCGAGTGTGGTGCTGATTTTACCACATCAATTGGTTGCCTTACCACATCAAGGGGTTAGCGTTTCTTCTCTTGGGTCGTCTATTGGCCCCGTACCGTTCGGCGCCCCTAACACTGACATGGTCTCGCTTGGCGATTTTAAGGCTACCGATTTGAGCGCTGTAGTGTAACAAGTTCGTGTGCTGAGCTGGTTCCCTTGGATTGTTCCAGTGCCGAAGCTGGTAGGGAATTTCATCAACAGCATGTGCGGGGACAGATGCGCCTTGATTCTTGTGAGTGTCGTTCGTCCAATTATGACGTTGTACGCCGTTGGGCAGTCGACAATAAGGAATTGGTCATATACCATCGTCTTTGGTGGGGAGACGCCAAAGGCGACAGGCAAACTAACACTGTCGACGGGTTGAACCAAGTCCCTAGAGAAACTGAGCAAGGGCGTTAACTGCCGATTGACGTAGCCATCATCTATTCCCAATTCTAGGAATGCGTCAGCAAAAATTACGTTTACCAAACTTCCGGTATCGATCAGCACCCGTCCGACGTCGAAGTTGGAGATTTCTGCTCTGATGATCATCAGGCCATCATGGGGATAGAGGATCCCTTCTTCTTCTTCCTCGCAAAACGTGATGGGTTCCCACATAACCTTCGGTGTTTTATGATGCCGGTTGATCTCTATGCCGAAGACCTGAGGGTATTGCCCAGCTCAAACGTACTTCCTTAACCGATTGGTTGTATTGGCGAGTGTGGGACCTCCACTGATGGTGCTGATCATGTTGATTTGCCGATTTATGTTCGAGATTGGCGCTTGTGGTGGTCTGGCAATGTACTGATCCAGTTTTCCTTCCCGAATCAAACGCCCGACAATTTTCCTCAGACTTATGCACTCCTTGGTATTCGGTTAACTGGTTTGGGTATTATCTCTTGCTCGTTCATTAGAACAGCTTCGTAAGTAGTATTCAGCAAGGTGAAGACTTCCTGACTGCGGTCATGATTTGGCAATGGCGCTCAGTGGTCGTTGCGACCGTACTTTCCCCTTCCCTTCTTCGAGTGTCATTGCCGAGCGTCAGAATTATTTTTTCATTTTTGACTTGCAGGGTACCCATTAGTCCTTCCGATCGGGGTGTAGGGTTGCCCCTGTGCCGAATAACTCTTTATCGCTGGTTCCTCCTGCCGAGCCGAGGGCCCAGACTTTGAGTTGAAATATTCGGCTTTGGCATGGATTGCCGCTTGCTTCATTAGTTCGTCATAGGTGCTCCAGTTGCTACTGTGCACTAGATACCGAAAGTGTGAGGATCGAAGGCCATTCTTAAAGGCACCGTAGGCTGCCCTGTCATCCGTTTCTGGACACCTTGAGTACTCATGACTGAAGCGTGCAGCGTATTCCCTTAGAGGCTCGTCCTCCCTTTGCCAAATCGTGTACAGATCATCGGCAGAATACAGTCGATCCGTTTTGATCATGAAGTGATTGAGAAAAATCTGTTTCAACTCGTCAAAGGAGTCTACCATCCTTGGTTCCAATCGGTAGAACCAGTTCAAGGCCGCTCCGGTAAGCGCAGATGGGAAGAGCAAGCATTGCCCTTCGTTGCTGAGACCTTTGCACCCTACGACCAATTAGAAGGAGTGGAGATGTCTTAAGGGGTCCTCTACCCCGATGTAGAATGGTATGCGTAGCGATTGCACATCTCTGTCCTGCCTGGCATGCCTGATGCATTCGGTGAACGGTCCTAGTCGAAGTTTCCCCAATCGGGCTCCTGAGAACGGGTTCGGTCGTTTTTCATCTTCTGAACTTTTTATAAAGAAGTCGGATGACGCGATCTCAGCTAGGAATCTCCTCAGAACTATAGTCCTCTGAATGTCTTAGTAGACTTGATCGCTTGGCCTCAGAGTATCGTGTAGGCGTTGCCGAACGGTAGGTTGATCCTTAGGTCTTGGAGGGGACGTACTCGTGGTCTGACTCTGTCGTGGACTCTAGCCCTTGGACCTTTCGAATGGGTGATTTGTTCCTGAGAACCCTCGTCCATAAGTCCCTTAGATGCGCATTGATCCTGATCAGAGATCTCTGTCTTTCGACTTCCCTATCGTTAATCCGATGGCGACAATCGGTGTAGACCTTCTTTGGTAGATGGGGTTGGTCTCTGGGAGCCAGGACTACCAGCTGCTTGGAGGGTGCTGGCGTTGCCTTCGCCCCATTCTTGCTTTTTCTTTGCCGATTCAGAGTTTGCAAGCTCTCAGAGGATTGAGTGAGTTGGATATTTTGCGTATGCTGCTGATTGAGCAGTTGCTGGGTTTCGTCCACTTTAGATGAGAGTAGGTTGTTGTGTTCCTGTAGTTTAGCCATATCCTACCGAAGAGAAGTTATTTGGGCCAGAAGCTCAGCTTCGGCAGTCGTTTACATATGGGTGAAGTGTCGAAGGGGCTGCAAGGGGGTAGCGCTGGGCTAGCTCCACTTGACCTTCCGAACGGCAGTCCTTCCTCGGGCAGGAATATAGGTACTGAGGTGGTCCCCATGTACTTCAGGGATAATGGGTTGATTCTAGTCGATTACCATAGACGGCGCCAAACTGTTGATGCAACAAAGTGGTTCGGCACTCTTAGGCTCAACTTAGTGATGTCGGGACCTTCTGGATGCTCTAGGTCCTCGGTAGGGTGTGATCTTGTAAAATGACAAATGCTCGGTAAGGCCTTAGGCACCGGTGTGGTACCTGCCGAAAGCACTCGGATGCTTAAGTAAGTACGAATTTAGTAAACTTTAACTGACAGATCAATAGGCTGTATGCCGTAAGTTCTGGTTACCTCCATTTAGGGATAGTGGTCCTCTTTTATAGGCCTTACGAGGTGTGCATATTGTTTAGAATTTTGATGTGGGACTGTGGACATCGATTGTGGGCGTGCCATGTGTCTTGGAGAAGGGAGTTACCCTAATCGCTGGATCGGTAGACAAGGTGCCGAGGGCCACCATAGCCAGGCTCAATCTTGTCCACGTGTCTGGTCCTTATAGGCTGTTCATTTTGGTATAAGCATTACCGATCAGTTAGAATTTGATTGAAGGTTTGGATGGGAAGGTCTCTAACCAAATCGGCAAACATGCCTCTCGTTTAGTTAGAAATAGAGCGATCGGTAGGGTGCACATTTTTAGGGGAGGGGCCTTCTTATTGGGTAGGCAAACGGGGCCTACTGTTTGGTTAGAAATTAACCGAACAGTAAATGATATTTTCTTATAGGAGGGGTCAAAGGTCTAAAGGAAGTGACACTCAACCTTGCATCTGGTCGTTTGGCTTTTCATGAGGACATATGAGGTGAAGTGATTGTTGCTCATGCCACCTGGAAAGGCTCAATGTGGGAAAGGTGTTGGAATTTTAAAAGGTTTTTATTTATTTAATTATTTTGGCTGTTTTATTTTATTTATTGTGGGGATTATAAATATTTTAATATTCAGGTTTTATTTATGGTTGGTGAATGCCTTAATTTTTTGGTTGGTGACTTTTATGGTTGGCGAAGGTTACATGTTTTTGGATGCCTATAAAAGGCCACTCCTCCTTCACATTTAAAATATACACAATACACTATTAGAATATCACATACCACATTCTAATTCTCTCCTTTTCTACTTTTACATATATTCTCTACTTTATATATTATTATTTTGGGCAATGGTTATGTGACTTGGATACCTATATTTGTCTATGAACGTGCTCATAGCGGATCTTGAGTTTGTGTACAAGGGGTCGTATCTTGGAGTCTTGTAGACCGTCAGTACCTGCACGTAGGGAGGCTACTATATGTTATTTATAATTTAAATGTTTTGTATTTGGCTTTACGGAAAGAGAAAAACTATTATTTTTTATAACAAAAGGTACTTAGCATTTGAGAGTCAATCGAGAGTTGGTTTGAGGCGATTTCGATGAGAACAAGATTGTGGGGGAGCGATTTCTGACCACCATTAAGAACAAGGTATGCAAGCAATTCCTTTCATTATTTTACAATTAGACTTGTGTTTTTTGTTGAATTTCATTAAATATATGATGAACCTTGCATGAACAATGAGAATTGTTATAAAATAGAAACCTAGGCATGCATGAGTGCATGACATACTAGCGATGACAAGGTATGTGCCTGAGCAATTCAACCCTAACTTTTGGATCGTTTTGCATGATATGTATGTGGGATTCAAACTTGCGGAAAAAAGGAGAGGCTTTATACAGTCAGTAGCAGTAGGTGGATGAAGAGGAAGAAGGGGGGAGAGAGAGAGAGAGAGAGAGAGAGAGAGAGAGAGACTGCAAAGGAGCATGATGGGGATGGGGTGGGGGTCACACCACCGTTGAAGAACCAGTAGTGGTAGGTGAATGAAGAGACCCTTGTCGAGCAGAAGAGATGTGCTCTGGAGATCGTGCAGAAGGTGAAGTAGCAAATGCTCAACCATAAAAGTATGTTGCCGCAACTAGAGATGACAACCCTGCCAGAGCCGTTCAGGATGTCAATTGAGCTAAAGAGGTGGTTCCCCAATGATAGTGAGGAAATTGACTTCTATCAAATGCATAAGGAAAAGAACGAGACCAAACTAGCCATGCATCGTTAGGAGGTGTCATTGGAGAATGCGTTCATGAAGGGTGTCAAAATGGACCTTGAAGGCTTGGCGAAGGGTGAACCTCATTGCTTCTAGGAACACATGGGGAAGACGTTTCTGATGGTATCCCATGTAATTGTACATAAATTAGAGGTTGCTAAGTGCTTTTGATTATATGGTTTGTTTATGTTCGGCAGATGGTGAGGGAGATGTACATCACCCACAGGAAAGCAGACAAGGAAGTGGATTGGCCAAGCGGCATGGGGAGACGGCGAAGGTCAAAATAGCCGAAGTTCAAGCCGCCATTCAGGAGAATAACACGCTGCATAGACAAAAAAAGAGGTGGTTGAATGGAAGACGAAGGTGCTGTCTAAGGAAAATAGCATGTCAACATTCCCGTAATAGCTCGAGCTCCACCATTAATATATGGGCTTGTTGTGAGATACGCATATGTCTATGACATGTTAACACGAAAGATGATGCGGCTATTAACTACATAGTATGTGGACTTAGTATCTATTATGTTGTGGGTTCTTAAGTTATTGAGCTTGGATTGTTCCTACTTGTGTTAGAATTAGGTTTTTACTTGATGGGTGAAAAACCTAATTGACACGTGCTAAAATATGAAAACTATGAGAGAATATTTGTTTGTGGGAATTTTCTGTGTATTCTTCTCCTTGTAGGAGGTCATATTTATAATATAACGAAACCTGAATGGGTAAGTAAATAATAAATTCTTAAATCTATTTACAGTAGAAAATCAGGAATTAAAGTAAATCAATTACAATTATAATAGGAATTCTTGGTGTGTAAGGAAAGTAAGTCAATATCCATAAGTCATGCCAACACTCCCCCTCACGTTGGTGCATAGATGTCGCGAATGCCCAACTAATCCAATGAATTGTGGAATGCTTTACTGGAAATCGCCTTTGTCAAAATATCCGCCAATTGATCCTCGGATTTCACAAAAGGAAACTGAAACAGCCTCAAGCTTCTGTTTGATGAAGTGTCGATCCACCTCAACATGTTTAGTACGATCATGCTGAACCGGATTCTGTGCAATAGCTATAGTAGCCTTGTTGTCGCAAAAGAGATTCATTGTGGATGTAGGTTTATACCCAAGTTCAGTAAGCAACTTTCTTAACCAAAGAAGTTCACAAATCCCTTTAGTCATGCCTCTGAACTCAGCTTCTGCACTGGATAAAGCTACTACATTCTATTTCTTGCTCCTCCATGTCACCAAATTACCTCCCACGAATGTGAAGTAACCCGATGTGGATTTTCTATCTGTTATATTACCTGCCCAATCTGCATCTGAATAACCATCAATATTTAGATGACCATGCTTTGAGAACATAAGTCCTTTTTCAGGTGCAGACTTCAAATATCTAAGTATCCGAACAACTGCATTCATGTGGTCTTCACTTGAAGAGTGCATAAATTGACTGACAATGCTCAATGCATAAGCAATGTCTGGTCGAGTAGTGACAAATAGATCAATCTTCCCACTAACCTTTGGTATCTTTCTTTGTTAGTTGGAACTTGATCCGGATATTCTCCAAGATGATGATTCTGAACAATAGGAGTGTCCGCAGGTCTGCAATATAGCGTTCCTGTGTCTGTCAACAAGTCCAAGACATATTTCCTTTGAGAGAGAAATATGCCTTGATGCGATCGAGCCACTTCAATTCCCAAGAAATACTTGAGTCCACCTATATCCTTCATCTCAAACTCGGTAGCCAAATAGTCTTGCAGCTGTGATATTTCCTGTTTATCATTCTCAGTAATAATCATATCATCAACATAGATTATTAATGTTGTTACCTTCCCTTTCATATGTTTCAAGAACAGAGTATGATCTGAGTTGCACTGTTTGAAACCATTGTTCTTCATTGCCATGGTGAACTGTCCAAACCATGCACGTGGTGACTGTTTCAATCCATACAATGTTTTTCGTAACCTGCAAACTGTTCCAGTCTGAGTAGTATTATATCCAGGAGGAATGTCCATGTACACCTCCTCCGTGAGTTCGCCATATAGAAAAGCATTCTTTACATCAAACTGATGTAGCGGCCAATCCAAATTAGTTACAAGGGACAATAAGACTCTGATGGTGTTTAACTTTGCAACTGGTGCAAAGGTTTCTTCATAGTCTATACCATATGTCTGTGTGTACCCTTTTGCCACAAGTCTTGCCTTGTATCGCTCGATAGATCCATTTGCATTGTGTTTTACAATAAACACCCATCTACATCCGATAGTCTTTTTTCCTTGTGGTATAGTCTCCATTGTCCAAGTCTGATTTTTCTCAAGAGCTTTCATCTCCTCTTTTATAGCTTGGACCCACTTAGGATCTTTCAATGCTTCAGAGACCTTGGTTGGAATATGAATAGCAGACAACTAATGCACAAAAGCCTTGAGCGGTTCAGACAGCTTCTCAGTGGATACATGATTTGCAATTGGATACTTGGATGTCTTGCCAATATCAGGTGAATAACGGTTTAGTGGCTTCCCACGATTTTGCCTGAAAGGTAATTGATATCCAATAGTTTTATCCTCTAACTGCACAAGTCTAGTAGGAGTAGTTACCTCAAAGATATTCTCAGGAGATTGGTCCGTCGGTGCTGTTGAGTAAGAGGGGGGGTCTTCATCTTGTTGTCCTGAGTTGTCTGTAGGAGTATGACTCGAATCAAAAACAGCTTCGCAAGGGTTAGGCGATTCATCGTTGTTTGGCAGAGAGCATTCGCACGTGCCAGACTCGGGACGATCGATTGTTATTGTTTCTTGGTCGAGAGCAATCTTCGTGTATAGATGAATATCTTCGTTTTCCAAGCTACTCCAATTGAGCTCTTCACTCTGTATCTCCCCCTGAAGAGTAGAATTGGATGTTGGGTCATAGAAGAACATCTCTGATTCCAAAAAGGTGACATCCAAAGTGACATAGGTCTGCCGGGTAGGAGGGTGATAACATCGGTAG
Organism: Prunus persica; assembly: GCF_000346465.2. Classification (NCBI taxonomy): domain Eukaryota; kingdom Viridiplantae; phylum Streptophyta; class Magnoliopsida; order Rosales; family Rosaceae; genus Prunus; species Prunus persica. Next base: position 19,418,919 of record NC_034012.1, read on the forward strand.
CCTTTCTAATGAGTGGCATGACCCAAATAAACACAACGAAGCGCACATGGATCAAGTTTGCTTCGTTGATTTTTGTGGAGATGAATGAAGGCCACACAACCAAAAATGCTAGGGGTAAGCACCAAAACAGAGGGTAGAGGCCTGTGTTGCGCGAGCACTTGTAATAGAGTTTTGAAGTTCAAGACCCCAGAAGGCATGCGTTTGATAAGGTGGACAGCAGTGACGACAGCATCATCCCAGTGATGACGAGGAACATGGCCATCAATGAGAAGAGCACGGGCTGTTTCAAGGAGATGACGATTCTTCCGTTCGGCAACACCATTTTGTTGTGGTGTCTAGGGGCAAGTTGTCTCATGAATAATGCCATGTGTCTGGAAGTAAGTTTGAAAATCATGATTAACAAATTCTCCACCGTTGTCAGAGCGAAGAATCTGTATTCGAGCATTGAACTGTGTTTCCATCTGTTTGTGAAAGGATTGGAACAGGGAAAACACTTCATTCTTATTTTTCATCAAATAAAGCCATGTCATCCGTGTACAATCATCGACGAATGTGACAAACCAATGAATACCAGAATGAGTAGAAATAGGTGAGGGTCCCCAAACATCAGAATGAATTAAAGCAAAAGGAATAGTACTTTTATTCATACTTAAAGGATAGGATGCTCTGTGACTCTTGGCTAAAATGCAAGTGTCACATTTAAAATATGAGTCCTTAAATACAGAAAACAACTCGGGCAATAAGTGTCTCATATAACCAAAAGATGGATGCCCCAAACGTCGGTGCTAGAGCCAAATCTGTCGGTGCTTGTCATCAGACGGATGCTTCACACAATTGGCACGTCCCATACTGAAGTCATCCATATAGTACAGTCCCCCTCTTTTAGTACCACGCCCAATGATCTCCTTAGTGAGAATATCCTGTAGTAAACAAAAATTGGGATAAATTAGTGCACAACAATTTAGTTGTTCAGTTGCCTGGCTCACATACATTAATTTATTGGACAAAGATGGAACGAGTAGAGTTTTAGAAAGGGACAGAGAAGGTGAAAGGGCGACAGTGCCAGCCCCTGTCACAGGATAGGTAACTCCATTCGCATTGGCAATACTTATGCGGCGGGGAGTAGTGGTGTGCAAAAAATCATTCGGATCAAAGGTCATATGATCAATGGCGCCAGAATCAATTATCCAACCAGTAGTATCTCGTAGATCAAAAGTATGAAATGCATAACCGCAATTACTTGAGACATCCGGAAGCGCGGGACTATTAGTAGGGTCTACCTGCGGGAACAAGGCTAATTGGGGTTCGGTAGAGACAAAAGTAGCACGACCGGAATTACTAGCAGTTTCTCTGAGCTTGCGAGTGCGGAGCTCCTCCCACCACTCAGGATAACCATTCAGCTTAAAACAGGTGTCATAGGTATGTTTGGGGTTGCCACAGTGCGTGCAACCACTTCCATCAGTTGGAGCCTTGGGACGGGAAGGTGGGATGGTTTTAGGAGGTGGCGCACCAGTAGCAGTAGCATATGACTGGATCTGAAGGTGGGCCACAGTAGAGGAATTATGGGGCTGTACGGCACGAGTAGGGGGACCTGATCGAGGTGCACTCTTGGCTGCAAAACCAGTGCCAGTGGGTGCAGATGAACCTATCATCACTACTTGTCAAACATCTTCACGGCGAACATAGGCATAAGCTTGGTCCACAGTAAGGAATGGAGTCATGTGAAGAACATCACTTCGGGCCTTATCAAGACGATCATCAAGGCCATCCAAAAATATGTAAACTCGATCTTCCTGCAGAATATCATTATAGCGCTTGATATCACTTTCATACTCCATCATATTTGGACGACGGAAATCAATCTCTCTCCATAAGCTTTGGAGAGTATTGTAATAGGTTTCAATGGAGCCGCCAACTTGTCACATACGGGAGACTCGTCGTTTCTGATCATAAACTTGAGAGGTGTCAGTGCCATCATAGTAAGTTGAGGCAATTGCATCCCACACTGCTTTTGCCATTGGAAAACGAATGAAATTGCCAATCAAGATTTGCTCCAGAGAATTGATGAGTCATCCCTTCACAATAGAGTTCTCAGTGCGCCAGCGAGGAAACGTTGGAGTGGTCGAAGGAGGTTGTGGAAGATCACCATTAATATATCCCAATTTGTCTTTGGCAGAGATATAGAACTCGACAACTTGGGACCATAGGGCATAGTTGGTGCCATCCAACTTTATGCCAATCTGTGCAGCGGAAGCTTCATAGGTAATCGTCGTCAGAATCGTTGTCTGATTCGGGTTCAAGGTCGTCGTCTGATTCGAGTTCGAGGTCGTCGTCTGAGTCTAGGTCGAGGTCGTCTTGGTAGGATCCTGATTTAGGATCGAGTTCGAGGTCTGAGTCTGCATCTGCATTAATTGAGCCACCTAGGCACTCAACTCGGCTATGGTTAGTTGAGAAGGAGAGGAGGAAGCAGTGGTGCTACCGCCATGAGGATTAGAAGAGTCATCCTCCCCCATGGTGGCGGCTAGGGTTTAGAAACTAGAGTCAACAATCCCAAGATCGCTGCTCTGATACCATGCTAAAATATGAAAACTATGAGAGAATATTTGTTTGTGGGAATTTTCTGTGTATTCTTCTCCTTGTAGGAGATCATATTTATAATATAACGAAACCTGAATGGGCAAGTAAATAATAAATTCCTAAATCTATTTACAGTAGGAAATAAGGAATTAAAGTAAATCAATTACAATTATAATAGGAATTATTGGTGTGTAAGGAAAGTAAGTCAATATCCACAAGTTACGCCAATAACACATAGATAAGGTACCCTCACTAGCATCCGCACCATTTTATGTCATCCTCATTGTTCATGTTATTCCCATACTTATGTTTATGTTATTCCCATTGTAGATGTGCATACTAAATAGTGAGAAAGGCCATACTTTTGTTACAGGATTATTGAAGATGTATATTACTTCACATGTATGATGTTATGTTGTTTATTGATCTTTGTTACTGGGACTTCCAATACTCCTGTTTAATCACACAATATGACCCAAAAAAATTGAATTAGGAGAGGAAGGCCTCAAATTAGAGGATTGTACTGTGCCGAGTCGACCAGCCATGGCTCACAAACAGCAGTATAAAAGCACTGCAAAAAATTAGAGATTTGTTTTTTATATGAAACAAACAAAAAATCAGAAAGAAGGGTAATTTTCACTTTACCACAGTAAAGTTTACCGACTTTTAGAGTTCAATACATCAAATTTTTTCGTCTCAGTCACATACGCAAAGTTGATTTTCTTACCACTTTCATACATTCCGTCAGTCTTTCTGTTACCAAGTATGTTAACTGCTGACGTGGCAACAAATGTGCCACGTAGACCTACTAATATGATACCACATGGTCCACATATATTATTAAGTAAATAAACATTAATTAATTAATTAATTAAACTTAAAAAATAAAAAGGGAGCTTCACTAATATACCCAAAATAGGGGTTGAAATTATAAAAAATAAAAAATAAAAAAAAAACCCCACATGAAATGCAATTTAGAAACACACCCAAAATCCATTTACTACATAAGAAATGAGTGTTGAAGTTCCTATAAATTACATGACTGTCATTGATTAACTTAAAATAAGCAACACAAGAAACTCAAAAAAAACCCAAAACAAGCCCAGCAAACCCAAAGTACATTGTTAATAAATTATCGTAGAAGTACATTGATAATACCATGTCATAGAAGTGCATTGTTAATACCATGTCATAGAAGTACATTGTTAATACCATTTCATACACAAAAAAACTCAAAAAACCCAAAAAAAAGGCCCAGCAAGACATCCGATATCCTTTGCAGAAACCACCTCCAATTGTTCACAGTTTCACCAGAAACAATCACAAAGGCAAAAAGAAATACCTTTACAAGAAAAAAGAAAAAAGAAAAATACACTGTTAATACTATGTCATAACACTATCTTCCTAGTAAAAATTACATTATGCATATCATAAACTTCAAGTGCATAGCTACATATAGAGCAAAATATAGAGCATGCTTTGTTACTGAAAATCTGTTAATATACTATGTCATAGAAGTACACTATTAATATTATGTCATAGAAGTGCACTGTTAATACTATGTCATAGAAATCATCTTAGTTGCAGAGTATGAACAGTATAACAACTGTTCATACCACTTACTGGAAGTTAACAACTACGTCATTTCATTTGCATAATAGGTACGATAAAGAATCCAAATAGTACCAAACATCAAAACCAAGTTAACACTAAATAGTGTTACATTAAAATCACAAAGAACCTAGATCACTAAGAATCTAAATCCACGAACAGTAATTATCAATTTTCTCAGTAACCAAACATTAGATAGCATACACGATAGAGCCAAACAAGTCAACAACAATGAGAAAAACAAGCATAATGAATTCTAAATCACTAATTCCAAATATTATATCATTCTAAAATAGAAAAAGCAATACATCAATGACTCATATTGACTAATTAAGTATTTTACGCCAAGAACTCATGCCAAAATTCTGACTACGACCAACTCTAGCATCGTCGGCGCTCCAAAGAATGAAGAATAAAATTGAATCACCATATCACCATTGCCAAAACCTCAATTCAATCATATGCTAAGCAAACACATAAATTAACAACAACAAAAAATTACGAGAAATTAAAATTTTCACAGTAACCTCTAAGAGCTTTTGTGCATGAGAGACTAAGTAGTTCTTCAGAGAATCTCTCTCCCGACGGCGTATCCAATTTTATCCAACGCTCAATCCAAGTACGATCCCTGCCTTCTTTGCCGGACTCATTCCTCCAAAGGAGTTCTTAGTTCATTTACTGATGAAGCCACACGGAAATTTTTTGAAAGTCATAAATACTTTGGTCTTGAAGCTGACCAAGTAAGAAGTTTTTCTTAAACTTTGTGAATAAGGCTTTAGTTCTGGGATGATTTTGCTTACTTCACGCTTCCTTGATGCAAGTCACCTTCTTTCAGCAAGGCACCATACCTTGTGCCTCTAAGGATGGTAGATTTATTATGGAAACTCCATACGGGGTATGGTTTCTATTTGTACTTGATCTTATTCAGAAAATTCTTTTTGTTTGAACCTCTTTTTAAGGCTTTGCATAATCTCTGAGAAATTTCCCTTTAAATATATCATCAAGCAACCTGAGCCCATAAACCTTCTTCCCACATCGAAACTTCTCCAGTTTGGCATATCGGTCTTTTTGGAACTGCAAACAAATCTATTAACTAAAACAATTCCCTTTGCACAATAAAACAAAAATTGCTATAAGGAAAAGCTAAAATGCCTGTTGATTTGAACAAAGGTCTCTCTTCCGTCTGCGTTGAGGTTGATGTGGTTGACGTCGCTCAGATTCGACGACGCTGGAGACGGAATTGGAGGTGTGTCGTCGGCCAACGGAGATTGAGACGGAGATGATTGCGGTGGCGTCCGACGGAGATGGAGGAAGGGAAATTGGAGATAAAGTTTTGGGAATCGGCAACGGGTTGTGGTGATGGAGTCGACGAGGGCTGTGGTGGAGACGATGAAGATTAAATGGGAATTGGGCCAGGAGAAAAGCCAAAAGCATAGCTCGATTGTTGAAGAAGAAGAAGAAAGTTCGAGATGTGTGTTGATGAAGATTGAGTTGATTAATAGACAAAGCAAAAGGGCAAAACAGTAATCCAACATAGCTGTTGATTTTAAGAAATCAACAACTGTCAATTTTTGAGTTTATTTTGGGTGTGTTTATATATATTGAATGGTATAGGGTTTCTTTATAGAACTATGTCTAGAAATGGGTATTTAACTAATTTTCTAAAATAAAAATTCATCTCTCTCTCTCTCTCTCTCTCACATTGAACCCAAAACCCCATCACTCTCCTTGCCCCAGAACCCCAGCGCTCTCTCCTTGCTCTCTTATGGAACCCAGAACCCCAGCCAACCTTTCTCAAGACACCCAAAAACTTCTCTTTCCCCATAACCACCCACAAGACCCCCTCCTCCTCCTCCCACCCCTTAAGAACCCAGAGCCCAACCCAGCCCGCAACCCAACCCCTACCACTGAACCCGTACCCAGAACCCAGCCGCAACCCCACCCCCAAATGCAAAGTGTTTTATTTTTTTTTTCTTTTCAATTTTTGAATTTGCACACAGAGAGAGAGAGAGAGAGAGAGAGAGAGAGAGAGAGAGATGGTTTGGATGGGTCTCAGTTGGGCTGGGGATGGTTCTCCAGTGGGGATGAGGGTGGTTGTATGGTGGCATTGGGCTTGGGGGTGTGAGTTCGATAGGGGTTGCGGGGGGAGAGAGAGCAAGGAGAAAAGGAGAGAGATTTGAGAGAGAGAGAGAGAGAGAGAGAGAGATAGGGATTTTTAATTTTAAGTTTTTTAATTAATTAATTAATTAATTAATGTTTATTTATTTAATAATATATGTTGACCACATGACATCATATGAGTGAGTCTACGTGGCACATTTGTTGCCACGTCAGCAGTTAACAGACTTGTTAATAGAAAGACTAACGACATGTATGAAAATGATAAGAAAATCAACTTTGTGTATGACTGTGATGAAAAAAATTTGATGCATCGAACTCTAAAAGTCAATAAACTTTACCATAATAAATTGAAAATTACTCTAAAAAGAATATCCCCGTAGGATCCCAACATTCCGTACATCAACAAACAAGAAAACAAAAACAAAGACGCATTACAGTTGGTAGGTGAGAACATCTCTTTTGGCCATGACTGTGATATGAAACCCAAGTCAGGAAGGTGAATGGGGTGAAAGGGTTCTAAGACGAGGAGGACCGCATGTATACAGATTATGCTATGATTTTTTTCCTTCTATTTTTTTTTTTCTCCTGGGATTCCTTTGGTAGAGGAATTAAAAGCAAAATGAGGATGATAGAAATGGAGGGAATTAAAAGCATTCCGTGGCTGTGTTTCTTCTCTTTTTAGAGGTTTGTTTCTTTTTATGCTGATATTTGTTTCTTGATAGTTAAATTGGTGACAAAGAAGACAGCAGCTGGAGGCTTTGATGTACAAGCAGACGTATGCAATTAGACCTTGATGTATTGAGATTGGTTTTAAATAAAGACGTTTGCAATTAGTTATTGCATCTGTTTCAAATTTCGTTCAAATGGCTATTTTCTTTTACTTTCGTTCCTTAATGTGAATTGTTAACATTGTAGGTTTTTAATAGGCTCAATAAAAAAAAAAGCTTTTGATTATCTTTTAATTATGCATTTATTTCTCTGCCTTTCTCTCCAGTTTTCAGTTCTTTTGGTGTGGTTTTTTATGACGCTTTGGTTTGATGCCTTCTTTTTATCCCTCTTTTTGGTTTTCTTTTATTTCTCAGGGGATCCATTTGCTACAGGAATTAAAATAGAGTCGGAGGGAGGAAAAGGGAGGAAAGGTTTTTCTGCTTTTGTTTTTTCTTCGTTATACTTCAAGTTTTCTTTTGTTACTGGCTTCATGAATTATCAAACCCACGATAATTGTTGTGCAGGAGTTATTGTTCTCTCATCGTTGTTGTAGATAGATCGGCTGCACGTGTGGGTCTTCAACTTCTTGAGGTTTATCAGCCTTGAAATTTAGTTATGTTCATAAAAAATTATGTGTTGTATTAAATGTTGTTTGTTTCCTAACAACAATGAGATCAAAGAATTTGTTTGACTACAACAGTTGAAATGATAATTTGTTTTTTGCTGAGAAACAAAAGGAAGAAAATGAAACAAAAATAATAAAAGAAGAAAAAAAAATAAAGAGAAATTTTTTTTAAAACGGTAAATTTTGTATATTTCCAATCCAGAGGTTTAACCACCAATACAGCACATAGGCTTCAAATAAGTTCCACGTCAGAGCAATTGCGAATGCCACGACATGGGCCCACACTCACATAGGAGAAATTTAACTTAATGATTATCAAGTCTTCAAATAAGTTTTATTCATGAATAAAAAGCACACTCGCATTATCGCATAGGAGCAATTGTGAAATGCCACTATCAGACGCGGACCTACAGAGGCACAAGGAGGTGTGCACTTCCTCTCGCCGGAAAGAGCTCTGGAGGTTGTGAAATTTGCCCCTCAGCTCTGCTATGGAAGTGCCCACACTCTGCTTGAAGAAATGCCTCTGTGAAATTGCTTTTTGTTTGCTGTGGTGTTGCGTTGTTGGGCTGTTGCGCGCAACACAGCCGCATGCATTTTTTTTAAAAGTCCTTGGCCAAAAGTACAATTAATATTATTAATAATTTAATATAAAGAGTCCTAAATTGAATTGAAGAAGCCAACAGACCCAAATCTCAAGGTATTTTTTTTTTCTTTTTTTTTTCCCTTTTGGTCTTTTTTTCTTTTGATTTTTTATTTCTATTTTTTTTATAATAATTATTTTTTTTTATGTGACTCCCTTTGTATTTTTTAATTATAAAGATATGAAACATTACTTGTAACAACCCGGTCTTTAATTAATTTTTAATTAATAATTTATTTTGTAAAAAGACAATTATACCCCTAGAATATTTTATTAGGTTTAAAGTTGACTTTTTGACCGAGAAGGAATTTGGGGATTTGGGTGGTACTGTTGCGTAGAGCTCAACGATACGAGTTTGTAGATATGCGGCACGCTCAATTCCGAGTTGTAATGAAGGAAAAAATGTTTATAAACAAAAAGGACGTAAAGGGAATTTTTAAATTTTCTAGTGCTACATTACCCACTCAGTACCCGAACTCTTTATTTTTCTCTCCTTCTTCCTCCCCCGGTAGCTTCAGCCATTTTTTTTCTTCTTCTTTGTTTTTCGACGGTCACTGTAGCAACAGTGACTGTTCGACTTCTAAGCCACAAAATTGACTCCTCCTCTATAAAACCCACCTAAGATCCAATTTGATTGGCTAATGATGAGCTCGAATTGAAGCTAAGGAATGGTTAGGCTTTTCCGGCGATATTTTTGCATTTTTCGGCAACTCCGGTCACGAAATCCGTCGAGCCAGGTATGAAACTTCATCTACTCTTCATGCTCTATCCATTTATGTAGGTATTAAAGATTGATTTTGAAGTTTTACAGATTGTTCCATATACCCATATTATGCTGACGGTTTCAGCTTCGTTCTGGCTAGTTCTTGTTAGTTTTTGGCCTTGGTCCAAGAACAAAAGTGACTCTAATTGATGTCTTGGACCTAGGGTAGGAATCTTGGCCAGCAGTTGGGAGTTTTTCGGGCCGCTGGAGTTTACTCTAGACACCCACGTGCTGCCAGCTCGTGTGGTGGCATGTGGGCAGCGTAGTGAAGTTACATTTAGTCCTAAAATAATCTCTTGGTCCTCACGAGCGCATAGGAGTTCGCAGATCTCAATTCGGACAATGTTTGAGCCCCGATCAGATCTCGCATATTGTGCGATTTCTGGGTTCGATGTGTTTGAACCGTTGGATCCTGGATCGTGTAGGATTCAACGGATCGTGAATCGAAGTCCTGGATACTCCGAAAATGTCAACCCTAGGGCTAAGGTTACATGAACTGTTCGATCGTGCGATTGTGAGCAATCTAACCGTCCGATCGAGACCAAAATCTCGGAACATGTGTCCTAGGCATGTTATAACCTCTAGGAACTCTCTGATCGGAATTTTTGGAGGTGGTGGACCCCACGAGGTCCTGTGTTGACTTTTTGGGACTTTTGCCTTCTGAGTCCCGAGACACTTCTAGACCCATCCAAATGTGAGGAAAGTTAAGATGGGCATAAGAATGATTTTAATTTTATGCACGCCTTTGTAGGAGCCGGGGGTTAGGATTTTCAGATTAATTAATTATGTAGAGTTTTACCGAAGTTGTTTAAGATTGTAGGAAGCTTATATATGTACGAGTGTTCTCTGGCTTTAATATGGCATTGATTTTCTTGAATTTATATGATTATGGGATAAGTAAAAATAATGGGAATTAATGGAATCTTCAGAAATAGTGATTAGTTATTTGCTTATTTATTTATTATCTAGTTACCTTTTGTTTATTCATGCGGTTATTTGTTGCCGAGGAACTAAAGTTAAAGTATTGGAATGGTATGTTAATTAGAGATTGATATCAGTCCCGATCTCTTGGACTACAGGGGTCCAAGAGATTTGTGGTCACTCACTGTTGGATGTAAATTCAACGGTTCACTCACTCTTGCACTCATTTTAAGAAACTTTTTTGAACCATCGGATTAACATCCAACGGTAAGTGACCACAATCTCTTGGACCCCTGTGGTCCAAGAGATCGGGGCTGTGGTTAATAAACTAGCTAAGTATTTAGTATATTTAAACATTCAGTAGTGGAAAAGGATGAATCATAGCTCTTGGCTTTTATCAGATTGTGGTATATAAATAAATAAATATATATTTTAAGTTTAGTTGAGAACCAATTTATTGAAAGTTTATATAAATGACGGGTTATGGTTTTCCAACCTACCACGAGGGTACCTCCCAGTTGCCTGGAAATAGTTTGTTATTTATGATAATGCCACACGAGTTTCAGGAACGCCTGAACCGTGTGGTGCGAGGATTGCGGCTCGATTGATCTGGTATCTCCAAGGCCTGCGAGGATTGCGGCTCAGGCTGACTAATGGTTCCCTGAGGCCTGCGAGGAATGCGGCTCGGTTAACTTTGTATTTCCGAGACTTGCGAGGACGCGGCTTGGTTAACTTTGTGTTTTCGAGGCCTGCGAGGATGGAATTGACGGAATAACATTGGGATTGACGGATATATGGAATTGACGGCATATTTGAAATTTATGTTATTAAAGGAATTGACGGATCAGAAATGGGGGTACGCCTAGATGGAGAGAATTTACGCTTTAAGATGGTTTTAAATTAAAGTTGAGGATTTTATACCGTTACTATTATTTTTAAGATACTTTTATTTCACAAGAGAAAGATGGATATATATATTCTAAGTAAGTTGTTGTTATATATAAATATATATTTATTTATTTAGGAACCTTATGTGAGTTCGATATAAGGGTCTTCGGAGCTTATTTTATTTTATTTTATTTTATTTTATTATCTTTATTTGTCTCTATCTTGCATTATTTTATATAGTATTAAATAACATAAATTTTTCTAGTATATTTTGCCCCACGAGTCTTAGAGATATCTGGACCGTGGGAGCGAGGACTGCGGATCAGGTTGACCAGATATCTCCTGAGTCCAGCGAGGATTACAGGGTAGGTGTGTCACCAATGGTGTCACAAGGAAATGGATAGTTATGGCTTTCCAAGTGTGATTACCCGAATCTAAATGCTTTTATTCATTCATTTAGTTATACATCGCCAAGTGAGTAATGCCAGGAAGCTTGGAACAGGAAGTTGAGATGAAATATGAGAACTAATTGTGGCTTGATCCCTTATTAAGGGTACGTAGGCAACCTAGGGTGTTAGGTGCAGCCACAAGAGCAAGTAATTAAAGGTAATCCAGCTAAGTTATTATGGAATCTAGCATTGTTCTGGTAATGGTTTAAGAAATTGAATTTAATGTGGTTAGTAGAATGATTTGTTCGTTTCATTGAGGCCTGAGGCCAGAATGTTGTGATGCTTGATTTCCTGGATATAAATTGATATATGTTGAACGCTTGAGAAATTTTAAATGTTTGTTGACAAGTAGAAGTTTTGGGAAATGTTTAATTTACAGGGGAGACTTTCGGCAGAAGTCGAACTTGAGATCAATTGTATTTGAATGGAAGGGCAAAAAGATCATTTGTGCCCGGCATTCGCCAAGTGTCGGACACACACAGGGTTCGGCTCGAATTCCAAAGCGGAATTTGGGTCGGGTCCTGTCATTACTAGTAATCTTCAATCGAATATTGCCGCTTCTCTGAAAAATTCTTGGGTTCGCCACTGGCCACTACAACAGTTTACATGCGATGAAAGAAAAAAAGAAATTGTTGAGACGCACATCTAGAAATTTCTTATTAATTATTTTGTTATTCAATTTGGCTTCTTATATAGAAACGAAGGGATTTTTCTTTTGTCTCTTGACTTTTGAAAATGACATTATTTTTAGTACAGTTTTCTTCCGATAATTAGAGTAGGCATGTAGCAAAATATAAACTATCAAAATTGAAGGTGAGTATACGTGTTCCCAAATTATGCTAAAATTTGTCAATTACAAATTTAAAAGTAAATGTTTAAACTTGGTCTCATCTCATGTTATTTATGTATAGATTGACAATGTGAAAGTGAAAGATCAATTAGAGAGGAACGGGTGGCGCAAGTGGTCTTTATCGTTGCATGTCTTCCTCCTATGTGCATATTATGTAAATATTTATGTCCATAATCTAAAACTACAATGTGTAGAATTAAAATATTATTTTACTTAAATTATTTGAGATTTTCCTATTAATGTTGGATTTGCTTTGGATAATATTAACGTGTGGGTAATTAATTGAATAAGAACCCCCTAGCTCCTAAAGTTCATTAGACTAGTCTTCCTGCACGCGCTTCAGTGTGTGCGAGACGCTTTTTTTTAATTAAGCGCGCTACGCACGACTTACAAAGTTTCGTAAATATTTTTTAGCAATTGTATTTATATAGATGTCCGTTTCAACAGTTTCATATTTTAATCACGGGCGTGTGATATATCGTCATCTTAAGAGTTTTTCTTTATCGCCGGTATTTTTCTAGATGTACATCTTAGCAATTTACACGCTATAAAAGAAAAAAAAAATTTGCTAAGATGGACTTCTAGAAAAAATATAGGCGATAAAGGAAAACTCTTAAGACGATGATATATAACACGCGCACGATTAAAATATGAAACTGTTGAAACGGACATCTATATAAACTGAGTGTGATTTGAGAATAATTATATTCTCATTCTTATTACTATGTGCCAATTGGTTTTATTTTTAATTTTTAATTATATTTTTAGAATTAAGAAAAGATAACATGGGTAGTTATGTTTCATAAAAATAGGACCTATTATCTGATTTTGTTTTTAATATGAAAAAATGTGAATTTACTATATTATCCTTATTTAATTAATAATTTCAATTCTTAATATTTGAATTAACCGAGGGCATTTTCTAGTATTTTGAGTGTTTCACCATTTTCCGCTTTTTGCTTTATATATAGACTAGCCTCATTGCACGCGCTTCTGGGGGTGCAAGAGGCTTTTTTTTAATCACGCGTGTTACGGGCGACTTATAAAGTTTCGCAAATATTTTTTGGCAATTGTATTTATATAGATGTCCATTTCAAAAGTTTCATATTTTAATCGTTCGCGTGTGATAAATCAACGTCTTAAGAGTTTTCCTTTATTGCCCGTATTTTTCTAGAAGGCCATCTTAACAGTTTATACGCTATAAAAGAAAAAAAAAACCTACTAATATGGACGTCTAGAAAAATACGGGCAATAAAGGGAAAACTCTTAAGACGTTGATTTATCACATGCGCGCGATTAAAATATGAAACTGTTGAAACATACATCTATATAAATACAATTGCCAAAAAATATTTGCGAAACTTTGTAAGTCGTGCATAGCACGCGTGATTAAAAAAAGCCTGTAGCACGCGCGGAAGCGCATGCAAGGAGGCTAGTGTTATAATAATTAACCTACGCTCGTGCAGGGAGACTAGTGTTATAATAATTAGCCATTTTTTGTAGGTAACATACAATTTTTATTTATCTATTTTTTATATCTGACTTATAGATGGTCTTCTAATTTATGTTCCTAACTTATAGATAATCTTCTAATTTATGTTCTTAACTCATAGGTAACACGATTTGTCACTAAGTTTTTTTCGTTGCTAATAATAACATTATTTACCTGGATGTGAGATACATAATTTCATGTGGGTGCTTGTCTGATCAATTGATATATTATGTGGGTCTTTACTTTTCGTTGATTAAATTATATTTTATCCATACGTTAGGAATATTATCAAGGAAAGAATTCAAAATTAAAATTCTAAAATTCAATTGCAATGAAATAATGCATTAAATTTAGATTTTCAATGTATTTTCCTTATTTACCTCTAAGGGTAAAATCGACACCACAAAAAAAGTAATAAATGTCAAAGGATCTCCATCTAAAACTAAAAACATGTAGACTAAACCCAATGACAGCTAATCATATTGGACCTAGATCTAAGAAACCCTTCATTTTTTTTCCTTTTCCTTTTTTAATGTGAAGGCTTATTCCTTCTTTTCTATTGCTTGTGAATGAAGGATAATGAATGGACATATTTCGCGAACAAGAATTACAACCTTCTATGTCTTCCTGTAATCTGCCATGACCATGAAAAGACCGATGTCCTGCATTTCGGCTTAAGCCGCAATATGCTGATATCAACGATCATACATTAGGAGGAGATGGGGAGGCACTAGTTGGATAGACTGAAGGTGTCCAGGCATAGATGAGCAAGCCAATTACAAGAATAATGGTTCCAGAAACAAAGCCTGTCGGCAACGAGGCTGCAACACCTAGGTACGGTAGCGGCAATGTGAAGACGTATACAGATATTGGCACTGCAAGATGTCAACAAACAAATTTGATTAATTCGCTGAACAAATTACAAGGGGAAAATATATTAAACTTTGCAATGTTTTCATTAAGGATTTTGTTGCTATTTGCTCATGATTTACCTAACGGTCATGGACTTACGGTTACGAAGGAAATCTGAACTCCAAATAACCCTCCAACTTTTCAAAAATCCTTCCCTTCATTCTAGAAGGATTTGTTTAATATATATCCCAAAGGGCTAGAGAGGTCTGCCTTTAATGAGTTCATGTATCTTTAAGGCTCATCAACCCAAATGCACAATGCATGCTGAGCATCAACCATTTACTGACCCATCTTCGTGGAAAACCGACCACACAAACCAAGCCAAAATTTCAGATTCCCATTTTTCATGCACCAGCTGTGATAGTTGCTTGCTGTAAAACCTTTCTCATGGAATTTTCTCTTTAAATTCTTTTTACTATTTTTTTGTTTATTTTATTTCAGAGCTTTTTCATATATAAGTTACTTCAGTAAAATTGACATACCTGAAAATGTTGATGCGAGGGAAGATACCACTGCAGAAGATATCTTGAGAAGATGCAGCAATGATATGTTAAAACCCATGTTGACAACAACAAACAGCAAAGGAAGTAAGGGGGCACCATCACATCCTGTGGCAAGCCAAAGTTGAATGTAATCAAATAAATTATGCACTTAAATTGCAGTGTAAAGATTACTATAAGGGGCCAAACCCCACTCTCGTTACAGCCTTACTATCCTCTGCATTATTTCGGGAGTAACCTACTTGCACTTTATTATTTTGGGTTGTAACCTACTCATGTTAGGAAATCAGGCCCTTAATCTCCTGGAGAGAACAAGTGCGGAACAATTTAAACGCGATTGAGAAACACCAAAAGTAAACCAATCACACAAACGACACAAGAACTTACAAGGCTCACTCAATATGAGCCATCCCAGGGTTTCTATGAGATTCTCACGGTCAAAGAAGAAGGAGAAACAGTTACAACCACTCTAGTGTTTTCCTCCCTAGTGGTGACCGGTCGGACACCACCTTGGTTACCAGTTGGTTTTTTCAGTAGCTTACTCTTCGTTGAGTTGCACATTGACATATACATGCATTTCATTTCAAATTTGCACATCAACAAATTTTAAATCTGAATAAAGAATGCAGGATAAGCTGATATGAGATTTAGTATAATAAATAAATTCAAAGGCTTGTAAAGAAAATAACTAGTATTTAAATGAATTTGAATAACTGTAGAAGAGAAGGTCAGATATATATCTTACCACTTGATAAGGTACCCATATTTAGAAAGCAAGCTGCACCTTCTTTGAGATAGTTTGGCAATTGAACAAATGGAATACCCCATAATTTGGACAAAAAAGGTAAGAGAAGGCATATAAATATTGCCTGCAATTCATATAGACAACGATATTTGGATTTCACTTAAATTTGATAATGGAAGACAACATAAAAAGGTGAACACAACACAACTTTGAAACACCCAAAAATCTGAATTTCAACTCGTTGCTTGATACTTACTTGAAAAGCAGACCCAAAGGAATTTACAACAAATAGGTCCACCGAACTTCCCTGTAACAGGTTGGATGTAACAAAAATTCTTAGATTAAAAATAACCCCAAAAAAAATCACAAATTTAATACGATTTCATTATGCGTATATAATTTTCATTGAGCTGCTTTTTAATCTCAAAGGAGGAGAAAAAAATAATATTTTCATTCAATATCTATCCCTATTCCCTACAAGCATGTAAAACATCTTAACATTCCAAATTATGTCATATTGATTTTTAGTCTTGGTTTCAGTGGTAATCTTATTCATCTAAGTTATATCCTTTATCTTACTTGTTGCTTCCCAATCCTTCAGAAAGCAGAAGTTACAAGCTTACAACTGATCTAGGAACATACAGACAAAAACTGTGTACAGCCGGTTGTACCTTTAATCGCTGACGAGCATCCAGAAAAATTACTTCCTACAAAATGATAAAAAGTTTCCTGTTACAGAGAATGTAATACAACGTCAAAAAGTAGAAAAGTTACATACCCATTAGAAATTTTACAACCTTCAGCACTGTATCAGCTGCTTGGAACAAAAATGAAACTATCATGAGAAGACTCCAAAAAATACCAGCTTCTTTTAATGAATGTCCAGCACTAGATCCACTTCAGAGAGAGAAAATGGTAAGTACTTGACATGCTAACATTGACAATAATAATGAACATACCAAAGAGGAACCCAAATTCTACCTGACTGGTTTTTTCAGAGAAAAAAAGTAAAAATATCATCTTATGAAGTAAATCGTGATAGACTGGTTATTTTTCTAAAATATAAAGTTTGGCCATTACTTAAGTGAGACCATCAACTACTTAATGTGACCATAAAAACATAGGAGGGAGAAAGTTCATAACTTTGTTGTTGTGGTTACTAGGATTTTCTTCCAGTCCGAAAGCTATCAAGGATTGCTTCCAAGTTTCCTATGAATTACCAAGGTGAACATTTGGCTATAATTGGAAAAGGTATTTCATATCAACTGTCAACCTTTCGGAAAGGATCTAATAATCACCTGTGATGCCCAAGGCCCCTCAATGCAGCACTGATCATGTTGATTTCATTGTGTGACCAATGCAATTAACATCGTGTAGTGATCTGGGACATCCCGACATCCCACAATTGAAAATCCACCTATGGTACGTGAGTGTGTGTCTGTCTGTCTGTTTCAACTTAGTTAGCATATTTTTGTTTTCTTTTTTGCAATGTAACATGCTTGAAGCCAAACAGTAACTGAGCAACAGAACCTATGCAATGGCGCCTACACTCACAGCAGCGTAACTAGCGGACGTTAACAGCCCTAACAAGTTTTGAACTCTTAACAGGGTTTGACTAGTTTTTCAGAAGGGGAAATTCCTGAACCCAATCAACAACAGAATCTACGCAATGGCTTGCCTTCATACCAGTGTACTCAATAGTCTTAACGAGTTTTGAATTCTCAGCACGTCTGAACTAGTCTTTTAGAATATAAACTACACCGTGAGATCACTATGACCAAAATCAGCATCCATGGGGAAGCTGCACTTTGATAACACTGTTTCAATGTTTTTTCTCTCTCAGTCAACCTATGTCACTCAAATTTTACAATCCTTGGAGGAACAAATTGTTCAGGTTGACACAGAAAAAACTAAATGAATATAGTTTGGAGACAAGCATCATCTTAAGGTCATAAGTATAAATAAAAAGATGTTTAAGTATATGGCTTACCTCGCTACAGTTATGATTACACCAATGGCTACAAAACAGCACCCCAAAAGTTGATTGACCTTATATCTCCTTCCAAGGAAAATAATTGACAGGAGAATTTGCCAAACAAGAAACGTCTGCAGAATAAGTACAGGAATATTTTAAACATCCGACTTTCAGTATTCTTCTACTAGCATCAAGCCACGTCATTTAGTGGAAATATCTATAGAGATTTGGTACAAAGAGTCCCTTTCTATCGACAGAGCTCCCAAATAAGTTTAGGATGGGCCCACTCCGCATTGTATTTCAACAATCCAAACTATCTATTTATCAAGTCCTCATTCATAGATCATCCTTAGAAAAAAGTATACAATTTTGAAGCCGTTAAGACATCTAATTGTGATCCCTCCATTGAAGCTCACTCTATTATTAATAGGTTGTATTGTATATAGATATAATGATATATTCTGATTGTATGGAATGCATCAACTCCAATTAATTGATCTTAAAAACATGCGGTATTTAAACATCTACAGCTGCATTTATTTATTTATTTTTTCTTTCAAATTTTCTATAAAGCATGGCATCATCTAGTTGGATAATCACCTCATTTGTTCAAACCACAATATGCTAGCTTAAGAAATTCAAAGATACACTCGTTTCAGGAAACACAGTATAACTAGAGCACCAGAATAGAATTTCACATATAACAACAAGCAGCTGTATTTGAAAGCGTGCACTGAAACCGGATTACCTGAGACAAAACTGGAATTGATGCTCCAGAAAGAATTGCTGATTCAAGGAAAAGAAAATAAAGTGAGGAATGATATTTGCGTATGAAGCTGTAAGTATAACAGACTAATAATTCTCAGTATAAATCAGCTATTTCTGTAACCATAAAAAAAGATTCATCTAGCAGAAATTAGGCATGGCAGCCACAGAATTAAAAACATGTAAACCTGTATATAAATACTGACACCAAAAACATAAAACAGAATTCATGAAGAGTCTACAAAGCTTGCATAAGAAGGGCCAATATTCAGCAATTAACAGGTTCGGGGTTATATGGTGTTCAAAATGAGGAGTGCACTATAGAACTAGTACAGAAAATGATTATTGGAGACGTTATTGGAGACGTTTTAATTATGTACCCACATATAACTCAGAGAAGTTCCTGATGGTCATATAGAAATGAAAAACATCCCAAGATTATAAGCGTTGAAAGAGAGAAAAATTGAAATGCATTAGGTAATATTGAAAACGTCACCTCCAGCTGCCATTCCAGTAACAGCACCAAGAGCTTCCAAGAGGCCAACAGCAAGAAATGGAGCTTTTGGCATGGAAAGCATCTCATCTGTGACAATACCAGCACGGTACCGGAGATACAAGACTGAGAAATATACAATTACATATCTGAGAAACAAAATTAAAAGGCAGCGACTGAAGTTAGTACGTGGTACTGTAGCCTAGGAGGTTTGCTTGTACACCTCCCTTTAATCAATGCCATTAATAAAACAAAAACTCGAAAGAGAAGGAAACAGATAAAGAAGTAAAGTGGCAAGAAATGTGCTCCATCTATATACTTCTAATTTCTTCTCTAAACATCTATTTATAGGTTTACAATGATAGGCATTTAACCCATACAAGAAATGTGCTCCATCTACTTCTAATTTATATATTATTTGTTTGTATAAAAAAAAAAAATTATTTATGTTTGTGACAATGCAATTACGAATTTTACTCATCTTTCCATTTTCTTATGTACATTTTCCTTATTATTAAACAAAATTATATTTTCAAAGATGAAAAATTAGATATGGCGTGATTGGTTTTGACCAGCAGTTCAAAAAGTGGTTAGTGACCCAATCGCTATGAGAGATTCACAAGTAGATGATTCTATTTCTAAAGAATTATCTAATGACCTCTCCTGCGTTTACTTATATATGGTTATGAAAATCAATACAATTCATGACTTCTCATGCATTTACTAACACCAAAGGAATCAAAAATTATGTAAGTTCTATATTAAATCCAATACATGAAAAACAGGAATAGGGGGAGTAGTTGATCGTATACTAATTTCCTCTCTTCAAAATATAACTTTCCCCATTCCAAGTAAACATGTCATAAAAAACTATCTATGTCGAATTTGAAAGTTAACTTTCTTTGATTCCAAAAGATAAATGGCTCAAATTTTGTGCAATTAAAATTAAGAAACATTAAAAATATTTGAAGGTTATGGTATTATTGTTATTTATATCATTCTAACAAATTCAAAAATTTGTAAAAAATTTTATACAAAAAAAAAAAATTTGATTATAAAAAAATTAAAAGTATGTTGCGGACATATTATACACAATTTTTAAAAAAAATACAAATTATAGTGTAAACCACAAAGAAACGGGGGTTTCTTACACATACACTATAAGGGTGCTATGGGAGTTCAAACCCGAGACCACTGGTCTAAAGGCTTTTTCCACTAGCTAGATATTATACACAAATTTAATAACACACAGAGTGCCCGGTATACGACTTGAAGGAATCAACAATTTTTTTTTTTTGTTGAGAAAAAGAAACCAAAAACAGAATGTTGAAATTTTATTTCGAAAATGAAATTATGACAGATGTTAGATATCCTAAATTTTTTTTTTTTTTTTTTTTTTTTTTGTTTTTTTTGCCGACCACAAAACTGAAAAGCACAAGGAACAGAAAAGGACAGTGGGCAGCTCCTCGTGCACCCACTTGACACTCAAAAAGCATAGAATCAAATGTAACCAAAAAAGAAGGGCAAGTGATGATAACATCTCTCCTTTATGAGAATCTAGATGTAAACCAGATCCGTGGTTTGGATTCAAGTTAGGCCCACCCCGACATGTTCACTTTCGCAGCGTCTACCTTTATCCTCCCTTTTAGTTTTAAAATAGAGAAAGAAAGAAAGACCAAATTCGTTTGTCTAAAAGGCAGCCGTGACTTATGTCGGCTGTGTGCTCGCCCTCTTACACTTGAGTTTGATTATTTTTCGTGCATTAAAATACAGTAATTTGGAATATCAACTTATTGGAAAAAAAAATTTTCATTTGTCTAAGTGCCCAAAAAAGAAAATAGATAGGAAAAATTAATAATTCCAAACAAGTTAGAATTTAGAATTTACCAGACAGCGATGAGAATAGGGGTTCAAACAATGAAACAAAATAGTCTTTTCAATTTGGGCTCATAAAGTTTTAAAATTTTATATTATGGCATCTAACGCTTATGGGTGTCATGATAAAACCAAAACGTGCTTGCTTTTAGACGCTACATCTATGTCATGCCTACCTCTATACTTTAGTTCCATTTTATGAACGAAAAAAGCTAAAAGAAAAAAACACAAATAGCGTATCTTCTATCAACTACATCTATGTCTCGAGATATTAAAAGAGATCTCAAGTTCAATTTTTTCGCCCCTTTCATGATGAATCTCTTATTGTTTAAGTTAATGGAATTATCATAGTGCAGGGACCATGCATCTTTATAGTGGATTGTGCAATGTCCACTGCTAGCACAAATAGCAAAATACTCAAAAAAAAGTAAAAAAGCATAAATTTCTTTACTAGGAAGAAAAAAAACCATAAATTTGTATAACTCTTGCTGAAATTATATATTTTCTAAACAAATGTGATCTAATTATGGAAATGTCAATCCCTATTTAATTTATTTATTTTTAATAAAATAATATTCAAACTTGAGCACTACTTTACTCGACTAACCTAATTGCTCTTCCTATTTATGAGTCATGCGCAATTGACACTAGTCAAGCGTAACACGTAAACACAATCCAGCGATGTGACTATTGGGGTGTGCAAGTAAAAGACAAAAAGGGAAGAAATTGTCGTGTGTAAAACATGAAAAAGGAGAAATGGAGAAGTCCAATTTGGATTCAACAAGAAAGTCACATTCACTCAAAAGACAATCGCAAGTGGACAAGTATAGGGTCGTCATTTTCTCCCAAAGAAAAATAATTGTAAAAAAACCCCACCAAGTTTACTATATTTGTTCATACAGTCTTGATTTCTTAGTCCATAGGAGTTCAAGAAATTGTGGTAATCTATCGTTAGATATTAATCCAATAGTTCAAAAAAGTTTCTTAACAGAAATACAAGAGTGAGTGAACCATTGAATTTACATCCAACGATGAGTGACTATAAATCTCATGGACCCCTGTAATCCAAAAGATCAGGACTGTTTGTTCATATAACGTAATTCTCTGACCAAAACCTTTCAACCAGGCCTCCGAATTACGAACGGCCCCGATTATTATTTCTACACCATCCACGGTAATTTTGTGGCTTTGAAAATTTTCCTAAAGTTTTTTCGTACAGAAAATTTATATTATTTTTCTTTATGCATTTTGGCCTTGCCTCAACCCAAGACATTATTGGTTTCCGCCGGTGGGGTGTTGGGTACTGTGATGGGATGGTTCATTGCGTCGGGTACCGTATAGTGGTGTTCTGGGCCCCGGGTAGAAAACGAGACCAGGGATGGGCCTTGTATGAGGCGAAACGGTGTCGCTCAACATAATAGTGGGGCAATTATTTGAGGCAAGCATTGTTTTTAACTACAAACGATAATCCAAATTACTCTAATCTAATCTAGAGGAGGAATATATGAATTTGGTCGCAAGGGAGGGCTCACTTCACCAATGTCCAAATCAACCTGTCTAACCCGTATTTTCTTCAAGACGGGTATTGTTATTATTTAAATTTAAAGTGTAGGAAATTTTTTGTAACCTAACCTCATCCCCTCAGCCAACTCAGGCGACTACTTCCCCGACGCTGGCAAGTCGCCCACCGGCACTTCCCCGCACCACCGTGAGAGACAGAGAAAGGAAGTTGGCTGGTTTCCTTTTTCTCAAGTAATTTAATTTGAGGGCAAATTAGGAAGTTGCCGGCGCCAAACTTTGGTGTTGGGTGCGAAAAGAAGATTGTTGGGTTCGTATTATTTACAGTTTTAAACGGTCAACTAATTAGCCTCGAAACCAGCAAATCTCGGATGACCAATGGCTGAGTCACCAAAAAGACAGTCGGAATTTAAAACTAATTTCTAAGTAGCAAAAATGGTAACAAACTCATAAAATAATAAAATAATCAGTTAGATTGAGAGGCGGTGGTAATGGAAGTACCCGAAAGTGGCGAGCTGAGCGAGAAAGAAAGGGTAGTGCTTGAGAGGAACCAAGGCCAGCTTATAGAGCACCCGATTGCCTACACCCAGAACCACCGTAACCGCCGCTGCAACCGCCACGTCCACTCTCCGATCCTGACTCCTCGCACCTTCCTGCTCCGCCGTCCGATACTCCCCCACCGCGTACGAGCACAGCCCCGCCTTCGAGCTCTCCGTTCCATCTCCCCCGTCCGATCGATCCCACGCTCCTCCGGGTCCCGCCGCCTCCACCGCCCACACCACCTTCCGCAAATGCTTAGACGGTGTCGTCCGGAGGACGATTTCTGGCCGTTGATTCCAGCGGAATTTGCGGGGGAGATGCGGGATCTCCGACGCTCGCGGATGTTCCCGGATCCTAATATCCGGAGCTCCGGCGCCGGCCCATACCCGGCGGGTACACGACATCATTACAGAAATTGTAATTTGACAAATTTTTTTCTGTGTCAATTTCCGTATACCGAGACAAAATGTGAGAGGTGATTGTTGTCTCGAGCTCTCAAATGATTTGGGGGGGGTTGTTGTTTAAAACGGCCTCGAATCCTGAACAAAACATACAAAATAAAAAAGCTGGGAATCTAGAAGATGGGGAGTGATTAGATACGGTCGGTTCTAGTTGAAACCCGACACCTGCGTTTTTACCATTTGTCTGCTCCACGAAAATTGAGATGTAGAAGCTGGGTTTTTTTGTGCACTTCAAAAACATATATGCATATACCAATGGCGTAGAGTGTTTGGCTGTGGTGCATGCATGGTTTGTACCTTGCTTTAGAATAATAATAAATACAAATCATTATACTTGCGTGCGGAGGTTTTCTTTCCATCACGGGCGTTCAGTGACAGGCAGAGAATGGGCAATGTCAAAAGGCAAAGAGGTAAAAAAAAAACAATTTCAACAATACTAACGTTGTTATTTGTAATTAAAATAAATAAGAGTTTTATGTCACTAATTGACTATAATCTATTTTGTATATCAATTAATATGCACAAAATTCATGTTACACAATTATTTATCAAAATTCATATTAAATATGAACAAAATGCATATCAATTACACAATTAGTCTATCAAAATTGATATGAAATCATCAATTAATCTAACCAAAATCAATACTAATTAATCTAACTCAAAGTATATGTGATTTGGAAGTCATGAGATAAAAGTACATGTGATTATGAGTTTGGAGTATTTTTCGATGAATTTTTCGAAGCATATTTGAATTTTTAATGAATTCTTGAAGTTGATTTAGTTAAAATTTGACACATGTCGCCTTGATAGTGTACCATATTAAAAAGGAATGCAAGTTGAGAAGCACAGCATTCTAACTACAAACACGTCGAGTCATCTTCTTCGACTGGTGTCTGCAACTTAAGTGAAAAAATGTCAAAATCTTCTAAAATCTATAACTTTGGTTGTAGAGGTCCAATTGACGAACCGTTTTCTCCAACATGATCGTGAGATCGAGCTCAACAATCTAAGGTAAATATTCAAGATCTCGCACAGCAGCAACAAAACAGCCTCTTTGAGGAGGGGCAAATTTCTACATCTCCAATGCATTTTCAGACGAGGAAAGGTGCACCTACACCTCCTTACGCCTCTTTATTATACGCACAACTTACATTTTTATTTTTTACACGTATATTTTACTAGATGCCCATTTTGCAATCCTTTTTTTTCCCTTGCAATGGCAGCTTGGTCAGCTCTTGAGGATTAACTAGATAACATAGTGTTTGGTTACTCTTTTTTTTATAAAACTTATATTGTAACACATGTCTAGTTTTAACTGGAGTCGTTAAGTTGACTAGTTAGGACCCAAGTATTATCCACCAAGTTAAGGTCAATAGCGAGCAAGAAAACGTCATACCACACATGGCGTAAAGATACTATTCCTCTTGTATAGATGTTATGATATAAGTGGATATAAAAAAGGAAAAATAAACATTATCGTCACTAAAATTCTATAATTTCTCTTCCATCACAGCCACAAATTGTTACTTCATATGGTAATGGCAACTCATTTATGGTATGGTGAGATTGAATTTTGAAGTGAAGGAGTGAAGTTTTTCAAGCATCCAAACCATGGCGTCCAGCTCCAGTCCTCAACGCCTTCTCCATCTGTTATCACTCATCCTTCTTCTCTTCGCCTTTTGTACCATCGCAGAATCAAGCCAGGCACTCCTCGATTCACTCTCCACTTTCTGTATGGTTCCCGAGAAAAACAATATAAAAAACAAAAAGTCTTTTAAGAGTGTTTTGATTATTTTGTTATTTCAACGTGTGTCAGTTTTGCGATGCTGGAATTGGATATGGCGAGTCAACATGTGGCGTTTCTTCGTCTTCGTCGACCAAGTTGTTGATCAAAGGCGGAACTGTAGTGAATGCTCATGAGATGGAGGTCGCTGATGTTTATGTGGAGGATGGAATCATTGTTGCTGTTAGGCCTAATATTAAGGTACAATATTTCAAACTCTGTTTTCTTTGTTTCTTTTTCCAAATATTTTCGTTTCTGCAAATGGGGTGGAGGTTCTAGTTTTAGTTACTAGAAGTGGCTCGTAACTTCTTAAGTAGCAAGCTGATACTGGAGGTCTAGTTATAACTTGTAGATAGGATATTGAGATTGGTAGGTTTGATGTATATGCTTGATACTTTGGGGGCTTTACGTGCAGTGAAGGATGTGGGTTTTGCATTTTCTGCTAGTTTTCCAATCCTTCTGCGGACCTGTTTCCAACTAGTTTCTTTATTAGTTCTGGACTACTGGATCAATGCAATCCTCTGTCCCCGTTTCTTTTCCGACTGATTATAGGATGAGTTTTTAGAGTAAATTCATCTCAATCAGTTTTATGGCGTGGGATTTAGGCACAGTGGATATGGTTATCTCTTTTCTTCCTTTCAGTCTTGTTATTTTTGGAGAAATTTGAGAGCTGGTTTTGTCATGGAAGGTAGTGGAAAAGATTATTTAAATTTTCGGTGTAAGGTTAGTTCCTCCGTATGTTCTAAGTTTTTTGTCGATGTGCTCTAATATTGGATTGCCAATTGATGTGGTGTTAAAGAGAATATAGAAGTGTATATAAGGGACAAGGCAGCTCTTATTAAGAGTTTCATCCTGAGGTTTTCCAATCAAATCCATGCAAAAGGAGTGCCTAGGATGTGATTGAGATTTCCTTGTGGATGAAATGTATGTGGTGTTGATTTTGGCATTAGGGAGGATGATTTGGCAAAAGCATATTTTCAAAAGAATCATTTCATGATGAGGAAGAGGCTGCAGACGTGGTTAGTTATATGGTCTGGTCTATTCTAAAACCTCACTGGTTCCAAAGCTTGCAGATTAGTCCTGATGCTTGTGGCAGAGTATCCTGTCTACTAAAGATTTTGGAAAAGTTGTAAAATGATCACTGATATTTTTTATTTCTTGCATAAACTTAAGATGGTGGTCTAGGAAGCATGGATGTGCATGACCAGGAGATACCTATAGACAAATTCATTCTCCTGTAAATTAGTGTTTGAGAGAACATTAAAACTGATGATTTTCAAACTATTTTCAGTTACGATATCATAAAATTAGAGAATGGAATACAATACTTCTTCCAAAATCTCATAAATCATGACATTATTAGTACAACCCCACTAACTCTAGAATTTGGAGAAAAACTTTGGTTGCCGAAGATCAATCTTATATGAATTTGAATGAAATAGTAATTGCCCTTGCAATATCACAGAAAATGAAGGGCTCTGTATGTTATCCGATTTTGGGGGTATATATTTAATGAAATGAAAGCGTAATGGTCTTGATCTATATTACTCAGAGCGATGTAGAGAATGTTATCTATCTAAATCACTTTTCATTTGTGCTGAGTTCTTTATCTCCTATTTTCTCTTTATATTATGTTTTATTTCTTTATGCTCTACTTGATTTGATGTCATATTACCCCGTCTTCTTAAAAAAAATGCCATTGGCAGGTTGGTGATGATGTCACTGTGCTTGATGCCACTGGAAAGTTTGTCATGCCAGGTTAGTTTCGTACTACACCTATGTGATAGATTACTACAGATTTTAACTATTCGGAGTCGGGGGAGTCTATAACAAGGGACACAATGTGCAAGTCAGGAATAAAAGTTTTATGTTTAAAGCTCCCAATACTGTTTTCCGCACAGGCTTCACCTTTTGGGGTCTGTCATGTTGTTTCAAGCTACTGGTATTTGGATTCCTATTCTTCATTATTAAATATCCCCTAATAGTGAAATTTGACAGTCATTCTTTAGGGCCAATCTGTGTTCTCTGAACTTTAATTTGTTTAACATTAACAGGAGGCATTGATCCTCATACCCACCTAGACTTTGAGTTCATGGGTTCAGAAACCATTGATGATTTCTTCAGTGGTCAGGCTGCAGCGTTAGCTGGTGGAACAACAATGCACATTGACTTTGTTATACCAGTTAATGGAAGTTTATTGTCAGGATTAGAAGCTTATGAAAAAAAGTCTAAGAAGTCCTGCATGGATTATGGTTTCCATATGGCAATTACAAAATGGGATGAAGTTGTTTCAAAAGAAATGGAAATAATGGTCAATGAGAAAGGTTAGTCATATGTATTTCCAGGTTTTATTGAGTGAGCTTAATTGTTGGCCGTGCTAATTTTTATGAAATTTATTTGTATTTACAATTTGTAAACTTAATTCAGGTATAAATTCTTTCAAGTTTTTCATGGCATACAAGGGGGCTCTTATGATCAATGATGAGCTTCTGCTACAAGGATTCAAAAAGTGCAAGTCTCTTGGTGCGTTAGCTATGGTTCATGCAGAAAATGGAGATGCTGCATATGAAGGACAGAGAAGAATGATAGAACTTGGTATTACTGGTCCAGAGGGACATGCTCTTTCAAGGCCCCCAGTGGTAATTATAGAAATAGATTCATGGTGCAAACATAACTTGGATAACATGAAAGTGTGGTTTTTTTTTTTTTTTTTTTTTTTTCCTATTGTGCAAACATAACTTTGATATTAATTAGTAATTATTAAATGTGCATCATCTCCCTTCACATAGAGCATTTGTTATGCAGTAATATTTAATGCTGTTATTAATCTTACAATTCAATAGTACTTTATATTCCATATCTACCTGGTATGAATATTTTATTTTTATTTATCAGTCCCTATTTTTAACGGCAAACTTTCTTCTGCAATCATGACATAGATATGGTAGCAATCCTAATTCTGGGTGAGGCTCTTGTTTCTTTCTTTGAAACTAAGAAGATGTTCTCGTTCTAACTATATTGGAAAAACTAGTTAAAAACTTTCTTAGAGATTGAGGAAAGATGCCCATCCAGTTATGCTGTTTTCATGTTATCAGGTTGAACTTTTGTAAAAGAATTTGGTTTTGTGGCCTTTACTGTTTTAGAAAGACTACAAGAAGTAGGATACATGCTTCTAATCTGATCCCCTTTCCAGCTGAATGCAAAGTAATGATTGTCTAAAAATTGGTCCTTTCGTAATGAATATGCAATTATTTAAGCACATATCTTTTTATGCTGAAGTCATATTAATGGAAATTCATTTGTTATATTTGTTCTGTTGTTCTTTAAATTATCTAATAGTTATTTGCAAGTATGTTAATGAGCATATGATCAATGTCTGATCCAACTTAAATAACAATGCAGCTGGAAGGAGAAGCAACTGCTCGAGCAATTAAACTTGCAGGTTTCATGAACACTCCCCTCTATGTAGTTCACGTGATGAGCATTGATGCTATGGAAGAAATTTCTAAAGCTCGCAAATCAGGTTCTTTGTGTTTTACATTTCTTTCTCTGCTGGTAAATTTATTGGTCAGCAGGACTATATTTTTTCTTTTTTCGATTGGGGACTATCTTGTTTTTGATAACTAGAATTTCTACTATTTCATTGGTTTGTTTGTTTAGTTACAATTTGTGTAAGTAAGCACTAAACTCTCCTTTATTCTCAAAACTTTACATTAATTGCCTAAGTAAATAGCTTCGGCAGTTGGTCTTCATATACAACGACTTCATTCTCTAACATTACCGTGTCATGTCGAAATCATGTTCAACCACCCTTTCCCAAAGTTCCATAATGTGATGTGGACTGACTCTGTATCACCTGTATTTTGTATCCTAAATCAATGACAAACAGGTACCAAGTTCCAAAATAATTGATTTGTTGAAGTGGTGTCATAAAGAATATGCTGCAAGAGTTTATTATACCCAGCCAGAGTGCATTTTAGCAACTGCAAAGAATTTCTTATCCAATTGTCAATTCTGATATGTGCCGTTTCATGGTAGCCTAGAGACCAAAAAGCTCAAATGAAGGCTAATAGAAAGAACACAATGAACAAGCTGGAAAAGAAAAAGAAAAAAAAAACTTATAGACAGACTTCCACAAATACATGTATTAATAAAGATAGATGAAGCTGATTAAGATGGCATATAAACTGTAGACATATTTCCAGACACAGTATCCTGTTTCTTTTTTATCATTTTGAAAAGGGGAAAAAAAAAAAAACTCTCTGAAACTGCAGGGCAGAAGGTTATTGGAGAACCAGTAGTTTCTGGGTTAGTGCTGAATGATTCTTGGGTTTGGGATCCTGACTTTATCACTGCCGCCAAGTAGGAGTCTGCACTCTTTATTATATTCTTCTTTATTGAATTTTTTGATGTTCGATCAAATAGAGCTATGTTAAGCAAAGCCGTCTTCTGAAAATTCAGGTATGTCATGAGTCCCCCTATAAGGGCCGCAAGACATGGCAAAGCCCTTCAAGCTGCTCTTTCAATGGGAATTCTGCAGGTGTCTCTCTTATTCAACCTTATATAAGAATTATCTGATTTGGTCCACATTGCTTCTTGGTACTGCAATGATTTACTTCAAAGTTTTGAAAGGATGGGGGGAACTAGTAAGGAGTTATTGTAAATGAAGAGACAAGTTTATGGGTTTCCCTTGACATTGTATTCAGAACCAGATTTTGATCAAACATGATGGGATATATTATTCAGCTGCCTAAACTTTTGTTTTTTTTTTTTTTGTGCCTATAATTTAGCTACCTGAACTTAATAGTGAACAAATTTGTTTTAAGAAAGTAGAAATTGACTTAGATTTTGCAATGTGCAGCTTGTAGGAACCGATCATTGTCCTTTCAACTCAACGCAGAAAGCTCTTGGAATTGATGATTTCCGGAAAATTCCAAATGGTGTCAATGGTAGTCACAGAAATGGTCTTTGATATTGTTCAACTAAGATATATTATCTGTTTTCTATGCCAATTTCAGTTTCTAATACTTAACACGGCAACTGGAAATTAGGTATTGAGGAGAGGATGCATCTTGTATGGGATACAATGGTGGTAAGCTGCCATAAAATTCCTGCTCATCCCTTAAATAAGCAGCTTAAATTAGAATCAGTGTTTTGGATAATCTTTTATGACTTTTAATTTCTGTGCATACTTTCAGGAATCCGGTCAAATTTCTGTTACTGACTATGTCCGGGTGACAAGCACTGAATGGTATTCTTGCAGCGAATTGTGTTTACTATAAATTCCCATTATGCTGCCTAAAGTACGTTAAAATGATTTCAACGTCCACAAAATTTTCAGTGCTAGGATTTTCAATATATATCCGAGGAAGGGAGCAATTCGTGCCGGTTCTGATGCAGATATAATTATACTCAATCCGAACTCAAGCTTTGAAATAAGTGCAAAGTCCCACCACTCTAGATCTGATACCAATGTCTTCGAGGGATGGAGAGGGAAGGTAATATTTGTCACATAAAGGATTTTTTTTTTCCATAAGATAGTATGATATTACTTTACAATTAGGAAGCTACTGCTCCCTCTTTGGGGACACCTTGGTGGCTGTGATCTACAGACATGGCTGAGAAAAAACAAAAATGAGATGAGGTGTCTGAAATGACATATATTATATGTGTGTGTATTCCTAAGGATTTTTCGCCAGTTTTTCTCAAAAAAGGATGTTTAGCGTATTTAAATGGTGTTTTGAAGATAGATTTGGTTGCTCCATAGAATTTTGTTCTTTTCTGCTACCATTATTCTTGGTATTTTATTGGTGAATCAACAAGGTTGGTACCATAGTTTTGGCCTCACTTTATTCCTTGAGGAAGACCAAAAGAGGAGAACCATTATATTCCATATATAATGGCCCTCCTCACCCTCTCATCGCAACTCTCTTCGATTCACTCTCTCAAAAGTCTCTCATGCCTCAATGTAAATATAACACTCATTACATGCTGAAAACAGACGTGGATGTAGCACGAATTCAGTGAACCATGATAAATCTCGTGTGTTCTTGGTGTGATTATGTGATTCACGGTTTTTGAGTTCTATTCACAGTATTTTCATGGGAAAATCAACAGGTTCTAAGGAAGATTGTGGATTGTTATATCTTTTTAATTGTAGTTATATGCTTCCCTGTATCATCTTTCTAATTCTTTGCCCCCGTGTGTGGTATTTTTCCCTCAAACTTCTCTCCAGTTTGTACATACACAACAAAATATACTTGCATTCATAAAGTTTCATTCTTATACGTGTGTGTGTGGATTGAGCTTGTACAAAGCCTGTGCAATACTGTGCATGCATTGATGTGGCATTTTTATGGCATGCCAGACATTAAAAGTTCATATTACATTTTTTCTGGGAAAGGTTGAAGTGACAATGTTCTATTTTCGCAGGGAAAGGTTGAAGTGACCATTTCTGGTGGAAGGGTTGTTTGGTTAAATGATGAGTTGAAGGTTTTTCCTGGTTCTGGCAAGTACGTAGAAATGCGACCCTTCAGTTATCTTTTCAATGGAATTGGCAAGGCAGATGCAAAGTATCTATCTTCTCTTAAAGCCCCTATAAAGCGTTTTAGAGCCACCACTTAAAAAGCTCAGGTACTTCTTTCCTTTTCGACTATTATTATTTAAACTTGAGGTGTAAAAATGGACATGATGCTCCTGTATATATGGCAAATGGTTTGAATAATAAGATCAAAGTTTCTATTTTTTGTTTTACCATGTATGTGAATTCACTTTAAAGTCAATAAATAATATTCTTGTTGCAGTTTGCAGTTGGCAATTTATTTGAATGGATAAATATATATTAACCAACTTCACTTGTGTCATAACTTACTTTGTTAATGATATAGGCTGTTGACGATGTGTTACATTTGTTTAATGTAAGTGTTGGATTGCCTTAATTGAAGGCTCATTGTGTTGGCTTCATTTGAGGCTGGTTCTTTGTAGAGCATAATGCTATTGACCAGGAACACAATACCATGATCTTCTTATTCTTCTGACTTTTATTTCCAACTTGATTTCATGGCATTGTGCTACTAAGAACCAATGCAGCTGCCCTCACGCCACCTTTCTCAGTCTCTCTTTACAGCCATCACTTGCCACCACCGTTCTCTCTCCCTCTGTTTCGACACTGGTTTCCATTTTCTTTAAAGTGCTTTCTTCCTAAAATCACTGGTTCAGAGAGAAGCACGAAATGTAAGCTCGCATTTCGTAGCATTGTTTCATAATATGGAGTTTAACCAACAGCCCCATCATTAGCCTACTGCATCTTTCCCATTTTTTTGATCCATCAAGCTTTTGCATCTTTAGCTATCATCGGTATTCTTTCATGTCCAAAAGGAAAGGGGATGTCTGGGAGCTGTTTCCTGGATTTGAAAGAGAGTACTTGGGTTCTTCCAATAACTAAACAGTATGTCATGACTGAATCTAACTGGGGTTTGCGGTGGTGGAGGAATTGGATTGGAAGAGTTCGAATATTTGATCCCAAATTTGAAATACAGTAGATGATGATGAGCGTACTTTGGACTACTGGAGTCTTTAACGTTATTTAAGTTAGGGGTATTTCTTGGGAAAAAAAGAAGATGAAGTTTTCTTGGTAAACTTTGTCTGCCTGCAAAGAAACTGAAGTATATATCTGTTCTTGTTATTGTTTATTCTTTGTATCCGTAACGCATGATTGGGAAAGACTTATTTTCCATGACTGCTTGAACCATGTTACACTGCTGCCACCACATTCGTGTTTACTGCTGTTATTTGGCCTTTGATATCAATTTGTTATTTATTTTTTATGGGGCCTTGAATAAAATCATGTCTAACGGTGGTGAGAGGTCTTGAAGGAGATGGGAGGAAGAGAGTTAGACAGGAGTGTAAGAGTCAGTTACAAACACTTGAGTAGAGATTTTAGAATTGAACAAAAGGTTTTTAATACTTGAGATAGATGACATCGTACGCGGCAGCAATGAAGATTACAGAGAGTTCGCTTTGGGCATCCTTGTGGGCTTCAGTTTCTTTAGATTTTGAGGACTGGTCCTTTTGGGAGGCTGTTGCTAATTAGTTTTGTTTCCGTTGACTTTGGTCCTACGTGACTGTTTCAGACTCTCTTGTTAGTCCATGACATGTGTGGTATTCTTTCATACCCTGGAGCTTGTCCTTCAGGAAGGTTTTAATAAAGCCACTGTTTCGTGTCGTTCTATGAATGAATTCTATTTCTAAAAAAAATTAAAAAAATATAAGAATGTGACGTTAAACACGAATAAAATCACAATGAAACATTTGGCAATTATATAGTTTTTAAATTGAAGGAATCAACAATTTTTTGCAATATAAGTATTTTTCCACTAGCCGAAAGTCTCCATTACCTCATTTTCCACTGCTCGATCTGGACCAAACTTGCAGGACATGTTTAGTAAATTTTGCCAAACCTATAGGAACTTTCGGATTATTAATCAGAGGTCATAGACCCCACGGGAAATCAGGTTGACCAATATGAGAATTTAATCGTATATTTAATCTCGGGTCTTTTTAGACCGTTCCACCTGTCAGAACTGTTGAAAATGGGCATAGGAACTTTCTTAAGTTACGTACACGCACTTTTAAGGCTGGGGGTCAGGGTTTTGATTAAATATTTGTGGTTGAGCTATTTTATTAATTAAATATTTTAATCGCTTAAATAGGTATTCGGGCTTCATTGAACCCGCAGGAAGAACCCTCGAAGGGTCAGGCTATATCGAACGCACAGTGAATAGAATTTTGTTTTGTAAATGAATTTTATGCAGTAAAAGTTTTATTAATTGATCATAAATGAATTATATATGGTTTTTGCTTTCCAAGCATTTAGTTTGAATTCAAATACTTTTATAAAATTTTGTTTGTGTTTAAATGTGAATGGCTAGGAAAGTAGAAAAGGAAATGATAACATGATTTAAAGATTTAATGAGAAATAGTATTATAACTTTACAGGAAAGGTTTTTAAACCACCATAGGTACCCAAAATGTTGCCTTCGAATAAACTATTGCCTTCGGATATAATGATGTCCACGGACATCCTAGTTGCCTTCGGTTGAGTCAGCGCGCGTTTGACAGTTGCCCCACGAGTCATAGAGATACGAGACCGTGAGGAGTGAGGAATGCGGCTCAGGTTGACCAAGTGTCTCCTGAGTTTTGAAGAGGAATGCGGCTCACTTTGTGTTTTCCGAGTTCTGCGAGGATGTGTCACTTATCTGACACTTGGAATTGACGGTATGATGTGGGAAATAAATAGAAAATAATCATGGAATTGACGGATTTATGATGGGTACACCTAGGTGGAAATGAATTATTACTTTGCAATGCTTTTCAAATGGTTGTGATGAATTGATTGAATGTATGATATGTTATATGTATATAAATATGCATGCTTGATTTTTGTACAAATATAGAATATGGATTAAATGAATTTTCAAATGTTTTAACAGTGGGGTTAGTATGTTGATATTCTATTTTGCAAAAATTTCTTTTGTTCACTCACACTTTTAATGTTTTGGGCCCCCAGTCAGTAACCGTGTACCAGAGCACCACCACCGGGCGATCATCACCCACCACTCATCCTTTTCAATTATGTAGGATATTCTACTGTAACCATACTACTTGTAAATTAAATTAATTAGCATGCTCTAATATTGCCCTAGGATTTCTTTAAGGCCTAAGGCCACACAGAATTACTGTTGGATTGTGTGTATTCTAACATTGTGCATGCTGAACGATTGTGGATATATGAGTTGCATTTTGTACAGGTGAAAATTTTGGGAAACGAGCAATTTACAGGGGAGACTCTACTGAATTTTCGGCAGAAGTCAAACCTTAAAAGAATTTGTGAGTTTTAGTTAGAAAGGCAATTTGGTCAAGTGTGCCCGGCACTTGCCAGGTGTTGGACATGCACAGGGTTCTGTGCAAATTCCAAAATGGAATTTGGGTTGGGTCCTGTCAACAGTTTTTTATATAAACCATCGTGTTTTTACTACATACTTGTTATTTTGTTGATCTACCGTCGTATGATACCAAAACCCAGAAAATAAATCTTAAAAAGTAATACAAATTTCAGACGATGGTAGTCATAGAACGACAGTCGTATAAAGGAAATAGAGACGACGATATTTAGAAATTAACGACGTGGATTCCTATAATGCTCATTGTGAAAAAACAGACGTGGGGTTTTTTTTTTTTTGGGGGTCAATTAAACTGATTTGGTTAGGTACAAACAACCCGACGCTATATTCTACAATAACAGTCGTGGTAAATGTAACGAACTGGTAAATTACATTTACCACGACCGTTTATTTATACAGAACGTTGTCATGTACTAACTTAATACGTCTTGAAATAGTAAAAGAGCGACGTGGATATTTTTACATTTAGACGTCGTTATCTACACTACTAGTGTCGTAGTTCGCTATAACTCTATACGACAGTAATGTTATAAATACCGTCGTAGTACATGAGGACGTCATACGTCGAGAAATTTATTTTTACTGTCATGGTATATGAAATTAATACGGCGCGGATTATGAGATTACCGACGTGAATTCCTGTAAAATTATACAACGTTGATTAAGAAGAGTTTGTCGTGGTTAACTACCAGTTAACAAGGCGACAGTTTAGGTAAAACGTCGTCTTTAATTTCTACGTTGGTAGCTTCATACCTACCGTCGTTGTTTTTTGGGGTTAAGAGTTTATGTCTGGAGAAAACATGTTTAACAAGACGGCACTTTGTAAGTTTCAAGCGTCGTGTTCTAAAAATACCCCAACGGATCTCGATTTTTGAGGTGTTTAAGTTACTTATCCACGACAGTTTTTTATTACCGTCGTCTTTCTAAACACAACGACGGTATTTATGTATTTCGTCGTTTTACGGTCGTCTTTTTCCATTTTTGTAGTAGCGATTGCATTCATAATTCATGCATAAAGACAGTCAGCCACAAAGGCCAATACAAAATACAAAGAACCAAATAGGGAAGAGTCCACCTACAACACAATAATCACAAGGGGTTTATAAAAAAACGGAAGAGCCCACCTACAACACGAAGCACACAAGGTGTAGGCCCACTTATACACAGAGCCACATAAATTGGAGCACAAAATCCACAAGCCTAGACAAATCAGGCAAAGGCCACAAGGCACAAAACTACAAACTAGAACTATAACCCTTTAACTCTCACAAGTAAAACCTACAAGTAGAGACTCCAAACATGCAAAAAATTCAAAAAGAGTTGATATACTTATTACAACTCAAAAAACTGCAACACACAACAAGAAAATAAAAGCTGATATGACATCACGTCGTCCCCAAGACAACCAAACAACCAAAAAACTCAATCAAGGCGGCCAAGCACCAAAGTCGAACCAAGAAAAAGGGTAAAAGGCTCAATGAGGGGAAGGGTGGGGAGGAGGGCCAGGGAAAAGCTTGAGGGGATGGGCGAGGGGTGGAAGAGAGTGGGGAGAGAAAGGGAGGGAAAGGGGCGGAGAGGAAATGATATTGGAGAGGAGGAGGGGAGGAGAAGAAAGGAGAAGAGTGGAGAAATGGAGGCCACCGACCCCTAATGGGGACAACGATTGAAACTTTTCTCAGCTTAGGTTTTCTCTCTTAGTTCTTGCTAGTGGATTACTTCCTAACTTGCTATAGGATGTGATAGCTGATAACTCGGTCAACTATTCCTAATCATTGGATGATTTAAAAACAAATCGAGTGGTGAAACTACCATACACACTATGATACATTTACCTACAAGTAATGGGAATAAGAAGAAAAAGGATGATTTTCCTTCTCAACTTTTCCTATGTTTAGTTACACATAAGGAATCATTTAATACGAATGTCCAAAAATCATGAATCGGATAAACTAGGTTGTTCTTGTTGATATGATTCTCATCCTTTATTTATCACATTCATTTTCATTTTATTACCATCACTTATAAGTAAACATGCCATGAGGATGAATGAATTGAAAATTACATAGAATTCTAAAATGACAGAAGTTAGATTTCCATCATTTCAATTTCTAGCAATTGAAGATTTCAGTGTTTGGATTTATGTATGTCGAATTTTGTAAATGGCACTATGGAAATTATGAAATAACGCTCATTTTGGAGGAAATTAAACTCAGGAATTTAATGTCCAAATTTCCACGATTACGCCGGTCATTTAATAAATTCCACATTTAAGTAGCCAAATAAGGGAATTGTCAATTTCTCACGTTAAATTCCCGATTTTTTAGCTAAATTTTGAGTTATTTTCCATCATCCAAAAAGAGGGTAAAAGAGAAAATGTTGGGGAAGGGGAGGAAAGCTAAAGCCTTGTGGAGTTGTTTGGAGAAAAGCAAAACAACAGTTGAGATGGGCAGCACCCACAAATTATAAAGCCTTAGAGAATCTCCAAAGGTTGACCAAAAAAAGAGAAGAAAAGTCCAAAGATTTGAAAAGTATAAAGCCCCAAAGGGCGCTCAAAGCCAAGAAGAGACTTTCAAGAGAGAGAGAGAGAGATCCACTCCCGCATTTCCAGACTTCCAGGATTGAAGTGAAGGAGTAAAGTTTTTCAAGCATCCAATCCATGGCGTACAGCTCCAGTCCTCAACGCCTCCTCCATCTGTTATCTCTCATCCTTCTTCTCTTCGCCTTTTGTTCCATCTCAGAATCAAGCCAGGTACTCCTCGATTCACTCTCCACTTTCTGTTTGGTTCCCGAGAAAAACAAAATAAAAAACAAAAAGTCTTAGTCTTTTGATTATTTTGTTATTTCAACGTGTGTCAGTTTTGCGATGCTGGATTTGGATATGGCGAGTCGTGTGGCGTTTCTTCGTCTTCGTCGACCAAGTTGTTGATCAAAGGCGGAACTGTAGTGAATGCTCATGAGATGGAGGTCGCTGATGTTTATGTGGAGGATGGAATCATTGTTGCTGTTAGGCCTAATATTAAGGTGCAATATTTCAGTCTCTGTTTTCTTTATTCGGTATTTTTGTAAAAATTGGATGAATTTCATTGGTATGTTGTAGTTGAGCTTGCTGGTCATTGATTTTCTAAATCTTTAACCACTATTTTCTTTTTCCAAATATTTTTGTCTCTGCAAATGGGGTGGAGGTTCTAGTTTTTAGTTACTAGAAGTGGCTCATAACTTCTTAAGTAACAAGCTGATATTGGAGGTCTAGTTATAACTTGTAGATAGGATATTGAGATTGGTAGGTTTGATGTATATGCTTGATACTTTGGGGGCCTTAGGGGCAGTGAAGGATGTGGGTTTTGCATTTTCTGTAGTTTTCCAATCCGTGCGGACCTGTTTCCTACTAGTTTCTTTATTAGTTCTGGACTACTGGAGCAATGCAATCCTCTGTCCCCATTTCTTTTCCAACTAATAATACAATTCGTAAACGTGATTATAGGATGAGTTTTTAAATTCATCTCAATCAGTTTTATGGTGTGGTATTTAGGCACAGTGGATATGGTTATCTCTTTTCTTCCTTTCAGTCTCTTGTTATTTTTGGAGAAATTTGAGAGAGGTTTTGTCATGGAAGGTAGTTGAAAAGATTATTTAAATTTTGGTGCAAGGTTGGTTCCTCCCTATGTTCTAAGTTCTTTGTCGATGTGCTTTAATATTGGATTGCCAATTGATGTTGTGTTAAAGAGAATATAGAAGTGTATATAAGGGGCAAGGCAGCTCTTATTAAGAGTTTCATCCTGAGGTTTTCCAATCAAATCCATGCAAAAGGAGTGCCTAAGATGTGATTGAGATTTTCTTGTGGATGAAATGTATGCGGTGTTGATTTTGGCATTAGTGAGGATGCTTTGGCAAAAGGATATTTTCAAAAAAATCATTTCATGATGAGGATGAGGCCTGCAGACGTGGTTAGTTATATGGTCTGGTCTTTTGTAAAACCTCACTGGTTCCAAAGCTTGCAGATTAGTCCTGATTCTTGTGGCAGAGTATCCTGTCTACTAAAGATTTTGAAAAAGTTGTTTTCTTAGAAGAAATTGCCTTTTCTTTTATGTAAAATAATCATGGATATTTTTGATCTCTTGCATAAACTTAAGATGGTGGTCTAGGAAGCATGGATGTCTATGACCAGGAGATACCTATAGATAAATTCATTTTTATGTAGAATTGACAAGGACAAACTATAACTCTAGTCACACTATATATTAATTAAGTTTAAGTTGACTTTTAACTTTTGTATATATAATGAGATTTTTCTTATATAAAGCCAATGTCAAAATATATGTATAATAGACAACTTTTATGACCAATCTTTGGTTCGCTCAAATCATTCTCCTGTAAATTAGTGTTTGAGAGAACATTAAAACTGATGATTTTCAAACTATTTTCAGTTACAATATCATAAAATTAGAGAATGGAATACAATACTTCTTCCAAAATCTCATAAATCATGAAATTATTAGTACAACCCCACTAACTCTAGAATTTGGAGAAAAACTTTGGTTCCCGAAGATCAATCTTATATGAATTTGAATGAAATAGTAATTGCACTTGCAGTATCACAGAAAATGAAGTGCTCTGTATCCGATTTTGGGGGTATATATTTATTGAAATGAAAGTGTAATGGTCTTGATCTAAATTACTCAGAGCGATGTAGAGAATGTTATCTATCTAAGTCACTTTTCATTTGTGCTGAGTTCTTTATCTCCTATTTACTCTTTATATTATCTTTTATTTCTTTATGCTCTACTTGATTTGATGCCATATCACCCTGTCTTTTTAAAAAAATTGCCATTGGCAGGTTGGTGATGATGTCACTGTGCTTGAGGCCACTGGAAAGTTTGTCATGCCAGGTTAGTTTCATACGACACCTATGTGATAGATTACTACAGCTTTTAACTATTCGGAGTCGGGGGAGTCTATAATAAGGGACACAATGTGCAAGTCATGAATGATGTAGGATATGGGTGAATTGAGTATTTAGGTAGTTTGGTGGAAGCGAAAACAATGGAAAACAGAAAATAGAACAAAAAGGGATTGGTCTGGAATCACTCCAGGGGTTTGGCTTCACACCAAGTAGTCTCCAATCTCTGGAAAATAAGCTTTTCTTTATATCTCAACAACTCAACTCCATAATGAATTACATAGACTGGGTATTTATAATAATCTAACCCTAGAGTGAAAAGAAAAATTAAACTTATTCTAGGAAAGAAATCCTAATCCAAATAAAATAGGAAACTTAGAAATCCTACTGAAATCTGGAAAAACTAAAAATCCTAATGAAATCTGGAAAACTTAGAGAACCTAGGAACTAACAAATAAATTAGGAAACTAATTAATAATTCCCTCTTCCATCTCTTTCGTTTGTAAACCCTAATGGGTTTGACAAAGATGTCCTCATCAATGAATAAAAGTTTTATGTTTAAAGGTCCCAATACTGTTTTCTGCACAGGCTTCACCTTTTGGGGTCTATCATGTTGTTTCAAGCTTTTCTTGTTATGTATACTGGTATTTGGATTTCTATTC
Source organism: Prunus persica (assembly GCF_000346465.2). Taxonomy (NCBI): domain Eukaryota; kingdom Viridiplantae; phylum Streptophyta; class Magnoliopsida; order Rosales; family Rosaceae; genus Prunus; species Prunus persica. The sequence goes on from NC_034012.1 coordinate 19,459,655, forward strand.
TTCATTATTAAATATCCCCTAATAGTGAAATATGACTGTCGTTCTTTAGGGGCCAATCTGTGTTCTCTAAACTTTAATTTGTTTAACATTAACAGGAGGCATTGATCCTCATACCCACCTAGACATGGAGTTCATGGGTTCAGGAACCATTGATGATTTCTTCAGTGGTCAGGCTGCGGCGTTAGCTGGTGGAACAACAATGCACATTGACTTTGTTATACCAGTTAATGGAAGTTTATTGTCAGGATTAGAAGCTTATGAAAAAAAGTCTAAGAAGTCCTGCATGGATTATGGTTTCCATATGGCAATTACAAAATGGGATGAAGTTGTTTCAAAAGAAATGGAAATAATGGTCAATGAGAAAGGTCAGTCATATGTATTTCCAGGTTTTATTGAGTGAGCTTAATTGTTGGCCATGCTAAGTTTTATGAAATTGATTTGTATTTACAATTTGTGAACTTAATTCAGGTATAAACTCTTTCAAGTTTTTCATGGCATACAAGGGGTCTTTTATGATCAATGATGAGCTTCTGCTACAAGCATTCAAAAAGTGCAAGTCTCTTGGTGCGTTAGCTATGGTTCATGCAGAAAATGGAGATGCTGTATATGAAGGACAGAGAAGAATGATAGAACTTGGTATTACTGGTCCAGAGGGACATGCTCTTTCAAGGCCCCCAGTGGTAATTATAGAAATAAATTCATGGTGCAAACATAACTTGGATAAGATGAAAGCGTGGTTTTTTTTTCTTCCTATTATGCAAACATAACTTTGATATTAATTAGTAATTATTAAATGCGCATTTGTTATGCTGTAATATTTAATGCCTCTATGCATTGCCTTGTAGCAACCTTAACATAATAGTTATTAATCTTACAATTCAATAGTACTTTATATTCCATATCTACCTGGTATGAATATTTTATTTTTATTTATCAGTCCGTATTTTTATGGGTAAACTTTCTTCTGCAATCATGACATAGATATGGTAGCAATCCTAATTCTGGGTGAGGCTCTTGTTTCTTTCTTTGAAACTAAGAAGATGTTCTCGTTCTTACTATATTGGAAAAACTAGTTAAAAACTTTCTTAGAGATTGAGGAAAGATGCCCATCCAGTTATGCTGTTTTCATGTTATCAGGTTGAACTTTTGTAAAAGAGTTTGGTTTTGTGGCCCTCACTGTTTTAGAAAGACTACAACAAGTAGGATACATGCTTCTAATCTGATCCCCTTTGCAGCTGCATGCAAAGTAATGATTGTCTAAAATTTGGTCCTTTAGTAATGAATATGCAATTATTTAGGCAGGTATCTTTTTATGCTGATGTCATATTAATGGAAATTCATTTGTTATATTTGTTCTGTGGTTCTTTAAATTATCTAATAGCTATTTGCAAGTATGTTAATGAGCATATGATCAATGTCTGATTCAACTTAAATAACAATGCAGCTGGAAGGAGAAGCAACTGCTCGAGCAATTAAACTCGCAGGTTTTGTGAACACTCCCCTCTATGTAGTTCACGTGATGAGCATTGATGCTATGGAAGAAATTTCTAAAGCTCGTAAATCAGGTTCTTTGTGTTTTACATTTCTTGCTCTGCTGATAAATTTAGCAGGACTATGTTTTTTTCTTTTTTCGATTGGGGACTATCTTGTTATTGATAACTAGAATTTCTACTATTTCATTGGTTTGTTTATTTAGTTACAATTTGTGTAAATAAGCATTAAACTCTCCTTTTTTTCTCAGAACTATACATTAATTGCCTAAGTAAATAGCTTCAGCAGTTGGTCTTGGTATACAACAAATTCATTCTCTAACATTACCGGGTCATGCCGGAATCATGTTCAACCACCCTTTCCCAAGGTTCCATAGTGTGCTGTGGACTGACTCTATATCACCTGTATTTTGTATCCTAATTCAATGACAAACAGGTACCAATTTCCAAAAATTTTGATTTGTTGAAGTGGCGTCACAAAGAATATGCTGCAAGAGTTTATGATACCCAGCCAGCGTGCATTTTAGCAACTGCAAAGAATTTCTTATATAATTGTCAATTCTGATATGTGTTGATTCATGGTAGCATAGAGACCAAAAAGCTCAAACGAAGGCTAATAGAAAGAACACAATGAACAAACTGTAAAAGAAACTTATGGACAGACTTCCACAAATACGTGTATTAATAAAGATAGATGAAGCTGATTAAGATGGCATATAAACTCTAGACATTTTTCCAGACAGTATCCTGTTTCTTTTTTACCTATCATTTTGGGAAGGGAAAAAAAATGACTCTCTTAAACTGCAGGGCTGAAGGTTATTGGAGAACCAGTAGTTTCTGGGTTAGTGCTGAATGATTCTTGGCTTTGGGATCCTGACTTTATCACTGCCGCTAAGTAGGAGGCTGCACTTTTTGTTATAGTCTTCTTTATTGAATTTTTTCAATGTTCTGTCAGTCAAATAGAGCCATGTTAAGCATAGCCGCCTTCTGAAAATTCAGGTATGTCATGAGTCCCCCTATAAGGGCCGCAGGACATGGCAAAGCCCTTCAAGCTGCTCTTTCAATGGGAACTCTGCAGGTGTCTCTCTTATTCAACCTTATTTAAGAATTATATAAGAATTATCTGATTTGGTCCATATTGCTTTTTGGTACTGCAATGATTTATTTCATAGCTTTGAAAGGATGGGGAGAACTAGTAAGGAGTTATTGTAAATGATGAGACAAGTTTATGATTGTCCATTGACATTGTATTCATAACCAGACTTTGATAAAACATGACGGGACATATACTATTCAGCTGCCTAAACTTTTGTTTGTTTTTCATAGCTTTGAAAGGATGGGGACAACTACTAAGGAGTTATTGTAAATGGAGACAAGTTTATGGTTGTCCCTTGACATTGTATTCAGAACCAGATTTTGATCAAACATGAGGGGATATATACTATTCAGCTGCCTAAACTTTTGTTTTTTTTGTGTGTGGGTAATTTAGCTACCTGAACTTAATGGTGAACATATTTGTTTTAAGAAAGTATAGATTGACCTAGATTTTGCAATGTGCAGCTTGTAGGAACCGATCATTGTACCTTCAACTCAACACAGAAAGCTCTTGGAATTGATGATTTCCAGAAAATTCCAAATGGTGTCAATGGTAGTCACAGAAATGGTCTTTGATATTGTTCAACTAAGATATATGCTCTGTTTTCTATGACAATTTCAGTTTCTAATACTTAACACGGCAACTGGAAATTAGGTATTGAGGAGAGGATGCATCTTGTATGGGATACAATGGTGGTAAGCGGCCATAAAATTCCTGCTCATCCCCTAAATAAGCAGCTTAAATTAGAATCAGTGTTTTGGATAATCTTTTATTTTTTTAAATTTCTGTGCCTACTTTCAGGAATCCGGTCAAATTTCTGTTACTGACTATGTCCGGGTGACAAGTACCGAATGGTATTCTTGCAGCGAATTGTGTTTACTATAAATTCCCATTATGCTGCCTAAAGTACGTTAAAATGATTTCAACGTCCACAAAATTTTCAGTGCTAGGATTTTCAATATATATCCGAGGAAGGGAGCAATTCGTGCCGGTTCGGATGCAGATATAATTATACTCAATCCGAACTCAAGCTTTGAAATAAGTGCAAAGTCCCACCACTCTAGATCTGATACCAATGTCTACGAGGGATGGAGAGGGAAGGTAATATTTGTCACACAAAGGATTTTATTTTTCCATAAGATAGTATGTTATTACTTTAGAATTAGGAAGCTACTGCTCCCTCTTTGGGGAGACCTTGGTGGCTATGATCTACTGACATGGATACGTGTGTCAAGTGTTGACTTGGATTTGTGGTATCTGATCTGAGCAAGAAACAAAAATGAGATGAGGTGTCTGAAATGGCATATATTATATGTGTGTGTATTAAATGCATTCCCAGATAATGGATACTATTAAATGCAATTTGAAACAAATTGTTTGATGTCAAACCCATATGTGATACAACGAATTTGATATTGAACTGATTCTGTATCTAGCAGCCTAAATGGCCTTTAAAATTAGACTTGGTCATTTTGGAATTAGTTTTATCTGGGATTGTGGATTTTAATTTAATACTTCCTTTTAGTAGCCAAAAAACTATTTTTTAACATAAGTTCTCCTTCATTAAAAAGATTCATGTAGGTAGAATTGAAAAGAGCATTATTAAAATTTTGAAGTCCCATTGTTGGGTCAAAATAAGTAAAACAATTGCTGTAGGAGTTTGATATCTCGTGTAAAATTCCTGCAATCATGACAATTGACTAGACTAAGTAACACTAAAGTGCAATTATAGCTTTCAAAATCTACATGGTAATCATAATATATTGAAGAAAATTATCTATTTAGATAATAGTAAATATGTCAAAGTTCAAATCCCTCTTTTATTTATTTATTATTTATGTTTGAATAATGAAATGTATATGTGGATTTTATTAACATATCGAATTAATATTTTTTTTTCTAAAGTTAAATTAAACAATTTACACTAAAAGCTCCGATCCAATTCACTTCATTCAGATTTACATTACACCTAAGCTGCTTGACTTAGTAGTTAATATAGTTAGGCTGTTTTTAGCCAAAATTTAGACAGCCTCGTATTCATCAAAATAAGAAGAGAATACAATGTTAATTTCAAGAATTGGCTGGTTAACTTATGCAAAGCAGCACGTGTTTATTCTGTTTATATTTCTAATTTTCAGTCTATTTGAGGCATATAAGAATTATCGGTGGCATTAATGCACTTTTATTTTACATTTTAATGCATTATATGATTGGACATGACCATGACAGCCTACTTTTCTCTTTGTCTTCTATTTTATTCTATCACTGCAAATAACAACCACTTCAAAAAGATATTGAATATTAAGAACGTTGGTCTTCTCAAATGCAACATTTTGATGTAGCAGGAATAGATACTTCCTAAGGTTTTTCCAATTCGACTAGAATTTTGCTATTTTCTTTTTACGAAATTCTATGTTTCCTTTAGCCTAAGGATTTTTCGCTTATTTATGCCCCTTTTTTCTCAAAAAAGGATGTTTAGCGTATTTAAATGGTGTTCTAAAGATAGATTTGTTTCTTTTCTGCTACCATTATTCTTGGTATTTTATTGGTGAATCAACAAGGTTGGTACCATAGTTTTGACCTCACTTTATTCCTTGAGGACGTCCAAAAGGGGAGAGCCCATTATCTTCCATATATAATGGCCATCCTCACCCTCTCATCGGAACTCTCTTGGATTCACTCTCTCAAAAGTCTCTCATGCCTCAATGTAAATATAACACTCATTACATAGTGAAAACTGACATGGATGTAGCACGAATTCGGTGAGCCATGATAAATCTCGTGTGTTCTTGGTGTGATTATGTGATTCACGGTTTTTAAGTTCTATTCACAGTATTTTCATGGGAAAATCAACAGGTTCCAAGGAAGATTGTGGATTGTTATATCTTTTTTATTGTAGTTATATGCTTCCCTGTATTATCCTTCTATTCTTTGCCCCCGTGTGTGGTATTTTCCCCTCAAACTTTTCTCCAGTTTGTACATACACAACAAAATATACTTGCATTCATAAAGTTTCATTCTTATACGTGTGTGTGTGGATTGAGCTTGTACAAAGCCTGTGTAATACTGTGCGTGCATTCATGTGGCATTTTTATGGTATGCCAGACATTAAAAGTTCATATTACATTTTTTCTGGGAAGGTTGAAGTGACAATGTTCTATTTTCGCAGGGAAAGGTTGAAGTGACCATTTCTGGTGGAAGGGTTGTTTGGTTAAATGATGAGTTGAAGGTTTTTCCTGGTTCTGGCAAGTATGTAGAAATGCGACCTTTCAGTTATCTTTTCAATGGAATTGGCAAGGCAGATGCAAAGTATCTATCTTCTCTTAAAGCCCCTGTAAAGCGTTTCAGAGCTACCACATAAAAAGCTCAGGTACTTCTTTCCTTTTCGACTATTATTATTTAAACTTGAGGTGTAAATGGACATGATGCTCCTGTATATATGGCAAATGGTTTGAATAATAAGATCAAAGTTTCTATTTTTGTTGTACCATGTACGTGAATTCACTTTAAAGTCAATAAATAATATTCTTGTTGCAGTTTGCAGTTGGCAATTTATTTGAATGGATAAGTTTATATTAACCAACTTCATTTGTGTCGTAACTTACTTTGTTAATGATATAGGCTGTTGACGATGTGTTACATTTGTTTAATGTAAGTGTTGGATTGTCTTAATTGAAGGCTCATTGTGTTGGCTTCATTTGGGGCTGGTTCTTTGTAGAGCATAATACTAGGGAGAAGTGATTTGTTGGTTTTCTAATATAAACATGTATGCACTCTATTGACCAGGAACACAATACCATGATCTTCTTATTCTTCTGACTTTTATTTCCAACTTGCTTTCATGGCATTGTGCCACCTTTCTCGGTCTCTCTTTTCAGCCATCACTTGCCACCACCGTTCTCTCTCCCTCTGATTCCACACTGGTTTCCATTTTCTTTACAGTGCTTTCTTTCTAAAATCACTGGTTCTGAGAGAAGCACGAAATGTAAGCTCACATTTCTTAGCATTGTTTCATAATATGGATTTTAACCAACAGCCCCATCATTAGCCTACTGCATCTTTCCCATTTTTTTGATCCATCAAGCGATTGCATCTTTAGTTATCATTGGTATTCTTTCATGTCCAAAAGGAAAAGGGATGTCTGGGAGCTGTTTGCTGGATTGGAAAGAGAGTACTTGGGTTCTTCCAATAACTAAACAGTATATCATGACTGAATCTAACTGGGGTTTGTGGTGGTGGAGGAATTGGATTGGAAAAAAGAGGGCCCTGAGCTTTTTTGTTGATATGGGTTGTCTAGTTGGGCTTAATTATATTTGGGCAAGGCCCTTACCATGGAAGTTGAAGCCCTAAAAGAACAAAGTTCCAAGGACCATAGAGAAGACCTCCTCTGAAGGACCTCAAATCTTCACAATGAGGAATATAAGAGGAAGCAGCCTTAGAAGTTTATCAGAGCTGTAGCAAAGAGAGTTTGAATATCCGATCCCGAATTTGAAATACATTAGATGATGATGAGCATACTTTGGATTTTGTTGGGCCTCGCCAAGTTCAATTGATAATTGCTACTGGAGTCTTTGACGTTATTTAAGTTAGGGGTATTTCTTGAGAAAAAAAGAAGATGAAGTTTTCTTGGTAAACGTTGTCTGCCTGCAAAGAAACTGAAGTATATTTCTGTTCTTGTTATTGTTTATTCTTTGAATCCGTAACGTATGATTGAGAAAGACTTATTTTCCATGACTGCTTGAACCATGTTACACTGCTGCCGCCACATTTGTGTTTACAGCTGTTATTTGGCCTTTGATATCAATTTGTTATTTATTTTTTCTGAGGCCTTGAATCAAATCATGTCTAACGGTGGTGAGAGGTCTTGAAGGAGATGGGAGGAAGAGTCAGACAGGAGTGTAAGAGTCAGTTACAAACACTTAAGTAGAGATTTTAGAATTGAACAAAAGGTTTAAATACTTGAGATAGATGACATATCGTACGCAGCAGCAATGAAGATTACCGAGAGTTCGCTTCTGGGCATCCTTGTGGGCTTCAGTTTCTTTAGATTTTGGAGGACTGGTCCTTTTGGGAGGCTGTTGCTAATTAGTTTTGTTTCCATTGGCTTCGGTTTGTTGATTGTTTAGTTGGCTGAAGTCTTGGGCACATCTTGTCCCCTGCGCTGTACATTCTAATGTACCTTTTGTATTTTTATCAAAAACAAAAAGTTATGGGCATTTCACTACTTTTTTTAACTAGGGTTTCTCTTAAGTTACATTGTTGTAATCGTTCAGCAAAGATTTTGGACAATTGAATGAAGATGCAGCAGTTTTGCTTCTCTCTAGGTTTGTGTGGTGCAACCTAATCTTAGGTGTGTTGCAAGGCCTCTAGGAGTGATTCGTAGAACCGTATTGCTGTGATGCTGCTAGTGGTTTATATCTTTTTTTTTACAATTTTCGCTTCTTGTTTCATAAAATCCGTATGGATCTCACTTACCAGACTTACAGCAATGAGAATACCTAATTTAAACAAAGAGGAGCCTTTCTACATACTATTCCTCTTTGCTCGTTATCAGTTTTGGGATCAAAGCCTGGTTGAGGTCATGTTTACATAATGAGGAAGGGATTTTAATGGAAGATCATAATTGAACGAGATGAGATGATGTTCCACATATTGAGCAACTTAGGCACTGAACTCCCGAATTGACAACAGGGATACTGAAAGTCTTCAATCCACTGATGATTCAGCAGGCCAAGAACAAATAAGCAGCCAAAGTTCAGGAATTCAAGGTTTGAAGGTTAAAGCTCGAAGTTGAAGTCAAAGCTACATTGAGGTTTCTAAGTCATTACTTATCCTTAGGAAAGGTAAGTAAGACTTAGAGCCTCTTTCATATTCAGTGGTTATTTAGATGCATTATGCATGTCTACATGTTCATTCTTAAATTAATGCATATTTCTAAATGTACATTGGATTGAAATTTAAGTCTGGGCTTTATAGTACAAAACCTGTTTCTCCAATTCTTTCCCATTGTGCACGAACGAAAAAGGGTTTGTGCATCCGTAGCTTTTTGAGTGATTTTTCTTCCATGAACTTCTAGGTTTTTCTGCATACATCTTTGAGTAGTTCATGGTGCATATCATTCAAGTTCAGTAGATTGTTCCATGTGAAATCTACTGAAGCTGTCACATCCATCATCCTTCTACACTTGAGGTTGTGACATGTGCCTTCTCAATAAGACAAGTCTAGGTGAGTTCATGCTTCAAGGCGATTGACAAACTCATAGAATTCTGTGCTGGTTTTGGAAGAGATGATAGTTCATGAAGTTTGCGTGGTTGAAGTAGTAGAAAAGGAGCGTAGGGTTTGGCTGCCTCCTCGAATCTAGTGAGATAAGTAGAAATAGTCTCTTATATATTGCTTTCTAACCAATGTATTGATTCTTATTGGTCCGGGTCTCGTGGTTTTTCCCTGGGAAGATTTTACACATAACAAATCTTGTGTGCAATTTATGGCTAGTTTGGGATTGCTGTCACTTAAAAAAAAAAGTTGCTTTTGCTGTGCTTTAAAAATAATTAGTTGTAAAATAAAGCAACTTCATGTTTGGTAAATAATTCTTTTAAAGTGTTAGTACAAAAAGTAGTATCAAAACTGTTTGGTAAATTTTAATATAAAAATGTTGTAATTGTTAATACTGACTCAAATAGATATGA
>NC_034012.1:19469026-19552915 GCF_000346465.2 Prunus persica
CACTCAGTTGCTAATGTTGGAGAAAGCCGAAACGGTGGCCACGCATGCCAAACATAAGCGCCACCAACTTTTGCTGCAAAACCAGCAAAATCATGAGCTGCCATATTACAACATCGCGGTACATGAGAAAAAGACACTGCAGATATCCTTCACAAGCCCAGCAATATCATGAAAGATGCCCTCCAGCATCACATCTGGAATTGTTTGGGTGCACAGAGCGTCAATCATGATTTGACTCCCTTCAAAGAAGCTTAGGAAATTATCCCGTCATTGTATGATATGGTTTCTGTTCTTTCTTATCTATTTTACTTTGTTCACAATGAATAAGTACAAACAAATCCAACGGTATGGACTAAAATAGAATGTATATTGCTCACTCAAAGATTGATGAACGAGTCTTGTCTATAAGATTACATGTCGATAATAGATTACAAAGGACAGGAATGGATAAATTACTCCCATTCTTAGGAAATCAAGGCCTAATACAGCAATTTATGTAGGTCAGAATCGTCTTTTTCCTCTGCATGAAAATAAATGTGAATAAAATTAGAAAGAAAGCTTATGTAGCAGAATTGTGCTTTCATCTTATTTTTCCTTTTGGTTTTGTTTTAATTGAGGTACTTTTTGAAAACGCGTTTATGAGTAGAAGTGCTTCCTACAGAAGGAGTCCCAAACGGGTTCTTAACCTATGTTACTTAATTAGCAAAAAGATGACAATAACGTTGCAGAAGTAAGGATGGGAAAAGTAGTGTCTTACCATGACAGAATCGTCTTGTTGATGATGACCATGTTGAGAATGAGCAGCCAAGAATTCCTGTTCATTCCCCAGGCTGTTGCGCTTGAACTCAGTCAAGTCTGTCTTGTTTTGCTTCCTGTTAGCACGAGCTTGGGTGAACACCACGGTGTAGTTTGTAGGATCTGGGCCATTTTGATCCCATCCTCCGAACTGAGGGACAGACCTCCGAGCATTTTTCTGCAAAATGCAGAAAACCTAGTGTTCAATATACATCTCGGAAAGCTTTGATGTCGAAAACTACATTTTGTTCACATTCACACATTGCCATCCGAAAACGACTGTTGTACATAAGCACGTATAGAATAGTAATCCAGTACAGAGATAAGTAAGATATTATCCTGCTGGGGATGACATCTTGAGCTTGTATTGGTTAACAATTAACAGACGAAATAAGATATTTTTCTAAGGACACAACATACATACGTTGGTGCTGCTTTGTTTTGTCTGCTTACAAGTAAAATTTCATACAAACAAGATTGGAAGCACAAAGGAGCTTCGTTCTCATACTCTGTGGTTTCATTTACTCATATATATATTTTTTTAAGTAGCCTTTTGTTTAATCCCAAGTACAAATGAGAGAAGGGTAACAAGCTTGAATTCATTTTACCATGAAACACCAACCAGTAAAACACAGCTTTGTAAAAACGAATGAAGAAAAATGAGAAAGAACAAGATATAAGAACTATACCACAATAATGGAATACCAAGTGATGAGAAAATTACTTAGCCAAAACTCTCGAAAGGTTTTTTCACTTTGAAAGATTTCTTAGCGAAAATATAAAACATCATTTTGGTTTTAATATTTGTCTCAAAACTTATAATTGCAAAATTGTAAACAAGTTTACATATTAATTTTCCGGGTTTTGCTAAGATAAGAATGTCCGAATCAAAATCAAATAGAGCTTCGATTTCGATAAGGAAATTTTTACACAACTTTCAAATAATAAATTCTAGTTCTTCATAAAGTTCAATAATAAAATTGAGAAAATATGAAGAAACAGAATCTCATTAATCTGCATAGGCAAATAAAAACAGGAAAGATAATTCTCTTAAAAAAAAAGCAATCAGAACAAAGAGTAATTTAAAGAAGAATGCATGAACATTGAACAAGAGGAAAATAATCTCTCTCTTCAACATGGAGGAAAAAAATTCATGCATCAAGAACATCGAAACGAAGAGGATTAATATCAAATATCTATTCAAAACTTGAAGTTCTTGGACCTTACCTCCTCCCTGTGACCCATGAAATCCTGGAAGGAGAGGTTGAGATGAATGCAGCTAAAAAAATGCTTGGTTATAATTTTCAGAATTTCTTAAATTATATACGTCTCTAACTGGAAGAAGTTCAGAATTATTTTTAAGAGGTGGCGAAACATGATTGGATGATAGTAAGGACAGCCTGTTAATCTGGCCATTTACCATCCTTGTGTAAGGTGGTATAACTGAATGAAGCCATTTTCAGTTAGAAACTTATGGTAAAGTAGTATGAAAGACAGGAGAGAGAGATGTTAAGCCACAAAACGTGGCAACCAAGAGAGTGCACTGGTTTTGTTAGAAATCCAGTAAACTGAAACGGGCCATGAATGTCAAGTTGTTAAGAGTGTATAGTGTTGGTTGATTTTAATATTAATTGTATTATTATTATTATTATTAGTTTAGTGAGAAATTATGGTGTGTCTACACTTTTCATTTCTTATAACTTGTACCCGTTCATTTTTTGAGTCTTTTGTCTTTTGGTTTTTCCAATCCTATTAATTTAGCGGTGGTCCTAGAAGCCTATAAATAGCACCACATTTTTTTTATTTAATTTTTTTTTTTAGAATAAGCGATAGTTTTTTAGTGATAAACAAATAAAAGTACAAAGCAACGATGTACTGGAATATGGGTAAATCTTCTTCAGTGACCAAAACGCAACAACATGTTGAATTGATCTAAAGATGACTAAATCTCCGATTAAACAACTAGAAGCACCTGTACTCAAACCTGCAGTACAGATTTGTCACGCAACGGTAGAAACAACAAATTCCTATTGAAAACCAAAGCTAAATAGAAATAAAATAACCTGAAGATAAGACAAACCACAACAAACTCCTAAAGAGTTCCTGAAAATTATTAGACTTAAACAAACTAAAAAGCATGACCACCACTCCACATCCTATCGAGCAACTCGAAGAGAGCCATAGAGCCATAGTGTCGCACTGACTAAACCAAAGTCCAATGCAATCAGAGATCTTTCTTGTAGGTGTGGGCCAAAAAACAATGACTATTTCATGGCGACGATAGCGTTTCACGGTGACTACTTCCACATCACAAAACAAAAAAACAAAGAAGGATCATGAGAGAAAAAAAGGAATGGGAGTGAAAGGGAGGGAAGGAGAGGAAAGGGGAGGTGGGTAGGGAGGGAGGGAGGGAGGGAGGCCACCGTCCCCTAAAGAGAGTGGCGGCTGGGATTTTTCCTTCGGGTCTTCTTAGAGCAAAGTTTCCTAGCACCACACTTATTTCATAATGATTTTATCAAGGCATCGCAAAGAAACTAATATCAAGTTTGTTTCCCACTCGATGTACAGTAGTTTGATTAGAAATTAGTTTCTTAACTCGCAATCCATTATAAATTTATTTAGGGCTCGTTTGGGAGTACTTCTTCTCGAAGCGCTTATGTCAGTAGCACTTATGCCAGTAGCACTTATGACATAAGTGCTTCTACAAAGAACCAGTTTGTCGTTTGGATGTCACATTTAAAAGTGCTTTCCCAAAATATTATAATAAACATAGGAAATAAAAATGAACAGGATTCCAAAATAAAAACACGGCTTAAAAAAGTTGTGAAATGTAGAGATAGTGATGGATTAATAGAAGCTTAAAGGTTTCCATGGGTGTTTTGGCGTCTATTGGCCTTTTCGCAGGTAGTGTTTTGGTTTTAATAGGAGATAAAAAGAGAGAAAAAAAAGAAAAAGGAAAGAAAGGGTATCTTGGCATTTAAAAAAATTAAATATGGGTATTTTCGGCATTTTAAAAGTTTCATTAAAGAGAGCCAAGTGCTTCCCTTGTTTTTGTCCTGCAGCGCTTTTAAGAAGAAGCACCTCTCAAGTGCTTCTTCCAAAACCACTCCAAGTGCTTTTGGATCTCACCCAAAGTGCTTTTGCAATTTTTGCCAAACACCATTTTTAAAAGACAGAAGTGCTTTTACTCATTTAGAAGCGCTTTTCGCTGCTCCAAAAGCACTCCCAAACGAGCCCTTAGTATGCTCGTACATTTAATAAGTTGGCAAGTTTATGAGGGTATGGTCTGGAGGAAGCTTTCTATCAGCTGGAATAGTTCGTGGGTCATCTTGGGGTTGTAAGGGTATTCTGCAGGGCCGCAGTGTTCTAGTTGTGGGTTTAAGATGAAGGGTGGGCAATGGTGACAACATTCGAGTGAAAGAGGATCCATGGTTACCAGTCCCGTATACTTTCAGAACCATCTCACATCATGCTGACATGCCAATATATGTGAGGGATTTGATTGACCCAGTTATGAAACAATAGAGAGGCACTGAGGTGGAACGTTTATTTATGGAGTCGGAAGCCAAGCTGATAAATGGACTGGCGACTAGCCGATGGGGTTGCCCAGACAAGTTCATATGACATTTTACGAAGCATGGCAGTTTTACTGTTAAGTCAGCTTATGATGTAGCCCAATATTGACAAAGAAATGGGGAGTTGGGGAGACAAGGGCAGGGGGAACCTAGTGTTAGGAATAACCAAAGACAGCTTTGGACAAGTATTTGGAAGTGTGGGGGTCTTCTTATTCCAACAGCCTGACGAATAGGCTTGGGCTGTCGAAAAGAGAAATAGGTGAAATTACCCCCCTGTGCCTGAGTTCAAGAATCAGGCCCCAAGAATGCTTCGAAAGGGTAGTGAAGCCTTAGGAAGCATCCTGCTTACCTTCACCAACAAAAACAACAACTGCTTACAGATAGATTCTTAGTGCTAACAGGTAGAATCTTAGCTTGGCATGAGAGGCTTGTGGCATGGGAGAAAAGTTGTCATGAGTTTAGCACTAAAGAGAAAATTAAGTGTTCCTAGGGGGAAAGATGGGGTATTAAGGTTGGAGAGAAGGGGTTTTGCAGAAAGCTTTGGTTGACAATGAGGGAAAAAGAGAAAAGGGTGGCTCAAGTGCTTTTTCCGGTAGCTTGACAGAGACTCTGTCAAGTGTTAAAACAGCTTGCCAAGAGGGAAAACTAAGGGAAAAGGATGGGCTGAGCGCGAAATTACTAGGTTTTGGGAGTAAGAGAGGAAGCTTGCTCTCTGGTTGTGGATGATGTTTGTTGGGTAGAAGAAGCTCCCTTTTATAGGCACTTAGAACCCTAATTCTATCAATCCTCCATTCCCACTTTTCCTTTGCTTCTTTCCATTCACTCATTTTTGGTGAAATTTCTTTAACCAGAGCGGATGGGTTACAGGCTCTTTGGGGATGAGGCGCCACCTGCTTTCTCCCTTGGTTTTCAAAATAGAACTTACAGAGGAAAAGAGAATGGGTAGAGTCGTTTTGCCTAATGGGTATTCCTCATACATATACGAATTCCCTTTGGTTTTTATGATGGCTTGCTTTGGGTTTGTCTTTGGCCATGAACTGGAGTCTCCTATCAGTCTGAGCGTACAAAAATCTCTTGGTTTTTTTTATCTTGGTTTCATTTCAAACCATGTGCTGGAGATTTTTTGGATATTTTCTAAGCCACTTGGGCTATTTGGGCCTTCCTAAGGTGATGAGTTAGCCCATTAAGAGAATGAGCTAATTTTCTAAAGTTATGGGCTATCTTATTAAGGTGATGGGCCAATTTTCTAGAGTATTAGGCCAATTCTTCTCTCTTTTATGCTTACCCACATATTTGGGCTCATCAATGGGCCTCATGAAAACTCGTTACCATCCATACCACAACCCACTCAAGCAAGCCCCGAGCATTTGCGTGGCTTGGGCCCACTTAAGCTTGTAGCGTGGCTATGTGTGAAATAATGATTTCTTGCTTGGCATGTGGATTGGCGTGCTTGAATTTTATGGCCTTTGAAAATAGACATAATGCTTGACAGAATAATTAGCATGGGCTTGTAGAGCCAATGCCTTTTATAGGCTCATTTTAATTCTTAGCATGATAAAATGCATATTTATTTGGCATGACACGTGGTCGTGGCTCGTGAAAGCATGAATGATGAACTTTCACATGCTCCAAATCGGGTCTTTTCTTAATAAGGTATTGCGTTGGGCCGGGAATTTATTTGGGTCCAACTCTGGATTTTTGGGCCTCAACATTAGCCCCCTTAATTATTAGGGCCATGAACAGGTGCTGGAATGGGTCAAATATTTAAACTTGATCCACAAATCAAATTCATAAGCTCCAACAATTATTTGTGGTTTCCCAGATTCCAACTTCCTCCTCCTTTTTCATCTTTACGCGCACTAGAGTAACCCTTTCCCATCACCTTCATCTTCTTTTTCCTTTTCTTCCTCCAACGAACTCAGAGCGAGAGAGAGTGAGATCGAGAAGAGCCTCCTGTCTTTAGCCGTAAGAAGGGAGCTCGTGCCGAACCCGACTCCGTCATCCTCCGCATGAAGAAACCCACTTGCTGTTGCGAACGAGATTGTTTCTATGCAAACTTTTCTAGCAAAATTCCCAATTCCTTCTTTCTTGGTGCATCTGAGGCTATCATTTGAGGGGAATAACAAGGTATGCCCCTTTTCTCTTGCAATTTCTTGAATTTATTGAGGGGTTTGTTGGGCTTTCCATACCCACGAGTTTTGCTCTTTGTTTTGGCAGCCAAGCACCCACTACCCATCCATCTTTTGTTGGAGTAATCGTTAGCAAGGAAGGGTTTTCGTCAGTTTTTGGGTTTCCCCTTTTTGATTTCTTTCTTTTTGACAAGCTGCTGGAAGAGTGTGAACTTTGTGAGAAGAAATTGTTGGTATGGATTGCATCCTTTTCTTTTCTCTATTTTTCTTCCTCCTTTTCATCATGTGTTGACTCTTTTTGAGCTGGTGAAAAGGCTGAACTTTGCATGATGCGCTTTTTCTATGTAGATGCATACGTCTCTGGCACAGGCAGGGGAAGGTGCCGAAAGCTTATGTCGCATTCCTTGCTGCTGGAAGCTTTGAGCGCACCGGCTTCGTATCTTGGACATTTAGACTTCTATCTTTGTCTTTTGGTAAGTAATTTTGCTCATCTGCTGGAATTGTGAGTCCTTCTTTTGACTTTGTAGGAATAAACATAGACTGGTGTTTGGCCTAGGTTCATTCTTCATGTGAACACGTGCTTGATTGCTTTTGGGCTTTCTCCCATGTCGCGAGAAATAGAGTTGTTAAGAAATTGACAGAATGTATGTTTTGCAATGCTTGAATTTTTTGGATTGTTGGGATAGACTTTGCTTGCCATGGGAATTGCTTGTCGATCATGGAATGAGAATTTTTGCTTGCCATGGGTAAATTGCATGCTGCTTGGATATTTGCTTAAGCGTTTCCTTTGGCGTGAGCTTGACTTGCCATGCTTGCCGTATATTTTGCGTGTGCTACGTTCTTGGCTGCCCTTTTGATTGTTGTTGAATTATATGCATCACGAGCGTATGCTTGTAACTGCATGATTAAAACATAGGATTAGAGGCTGTTGAAAGCTTGAGGAAAGCACCATTGGTTTCTTTTTATGAACTTAGAGCTATTACATGGATAACTATTTATTTTTTGGCTTTATAAGGGTAGATATAAACATGTGTATGATGGGTCTGCAAGAATGCCGTGTAACTCATAGGGATTTTTTTTTGTTTTTGTGAAAAAGGTTACTAGGAGGTAAGTAGTGTTCAGTTTGTAACACTTGCTTTGTGAAAAAAGGTATGCTGGAATGATTGATTGAGAGTGGAATGGGAGCTTTGCTTGTCATGAGCTCGAGTAATAGATTGCATGATGCTTCGAAAATATTTTTGTTTATGCATTCCGCTTGGCATGAGATAGCTTCCTTGGCTTGGCTTGGCTTGTGAAATTCATATTGCTTGCATGCTTGTGTGGAGATTTCTTGGCTTTAACACAGAGATGCTTTGCCATTTTACATCATATTCTTTGTTGGCAATTCTTGTAGGGATTCACGTAATAAGTCACAATGACTTCTGTGATCAGTGATGGCCTATTTCCCCTTGCACGATGGGTTGAAAAATGGACGACTACCTTCATAGCTTAGAAACACTTTCCAAGACTCGATCATAGGCACTAGGTAAGCTTTGGAGGCTACTCTTATATCTAGGTGCTGTATAGAAGAAATGCATGTTTCCGACGGCAACTTGATTTTTGTTTTCAATACCTTTGCAGCATCCCTAAGGGCTGGCTAGAGTGGTTTGATTGCGAGTTGACAGACCCAACTACCCAAGATGTTTTGCGAATGATTGAAGGTTGCAAAGGAAACATCATTTTTTTACCTTAAGTAGCGTGCTGAAAGGGCTTGAGCATGTGTCTTATTAGGACCTTGCGTGGACTTCCCACTGGATACTTAAAAGAAGTTGTAGCACACACTTTTTTTATAGTACGAGCTGCTTGTAGCATAAAGATGCATCCCAAGTCCCCTTTAAACAAGAGTTGTTGTTAATGCGTTGAGCCTTAAGGAACATGAATTGGAGAGCCAGTGCCATAAGCTACGAGACCTTCTCCTTGACAAATGAGCTATTGGTAAGGGTGGCTCGAGTGCTTTTTCCGGCAGCTTGACAGAGACTTTGTCAAGTGTTAGAACAACTTGCCAAGAGGGAAAACTAAGGGAAAAGGATGGGCTGAGCGCGAAATTGCTGGGTTTTGGGAGTAAGGCTATCTGGTTGTGGATGATGTTTGTTGGGTAGAAGAAGCTCCTTTTTATAGGCACTTAGAACCCTAATTCTATCAATCCACCATTCCAACTTTTCCTTTGCTTCTTTCCATTCACTCCTTTTTGGTGAAATTTCTTTAACCAGAGCGGATGTGTTACTGGCTCTTTGGGGTTCCAAGGTTTTTGTAAGGCTGGACCTTCCCATGGGGATGACGCGCCACCTGCTTTCTCCCTTGGTTTTCAAAATAGAGCTTACAGAGGAAAAGAGAATGGGTAGAGTCGTTTTGCCTAATGGGTATTCCTCCTACACGTACGAGTTCCCTTTGGTTTTTCTGATGGCTTGCGTTGTGTTTGTCTTTGGTCATGTACTGGTGTCTCCCAGCAGCCTGAGCGTACAAACATTTCCTGGTTTTTTTATCTTGGTTTCATTTCAAACCATGTGCTAGAGATTTTTTGGATATTTTCTAAGCCACTTGGGCTATTTGGGCCTTCCTAAGGTGATGAGTTAGCCCATTAAGAGAATGGGCTAATTTCCTAAAGTTATGGGCTATCTTATTAAGGTGATGGGCCAATTTTCTAGAGTATTGGGCCAATTCTTCTCTCTTTTATGCTTACCCATATATTTGCACTCAAGAAATGGGCTTGAGTTTTGGGGCTCCTAAGCAGCCCAAAACTTCCATTTCTCGGCTCATCAGTGGGCCTCATGAAAACTCGTTACCATCCATACCACAACCCACTCGAGCAAGCCTAGGGAATTTGCGTGGCTTGGGCCTACTTAAACCTGTAGCGTGGCTATGTGTGAAATAATGATTTCTTGCTTGGCATGACATGTGGATTGGCGTGCTTGAATTTTATCGCCTTTGAAAATAGACATAATGTTTGACGGAATAATTAGCATGGGCTTGTAGAGCCAATGCCTTTTATAGGCTCATTTTAATTCTTAACGTGATAAAATGCATATTTTTTTTGGCATGGCACGTGGTCGTGGCTTGTGAAAGCGTGAATGATGAACTTTCGCGTGCTCCAAATCGGGTCTTTTCTTAATAAGGTATTGTGTTGGGCCGGAAATTTATTTGGGCTCAACTTTGGATTTTTGGGCCTCAACAGGAAGTTACAGGTTCCGCCAAAAATTAGAAGCTTCATAGCTTGTTTGAATGCTCTGACGGTGTGCCAAAATCTTAAACGAAGACGTGTTGATCTTGAGGATGTTTGTGCCCTCTGTGGTTGTGAGGGGAATCTCAAGTACATCTTTTTTTCCATTGCGAATTCGCAAGGGTATTCTGGTTCACTAGCCCTTTGCAGTTAGATACAAGGTTGCTCGAAGGAGGGGATTTTCTATCATGCTGGCAGCTCCTTCAAAAATATGGGAAGGAGGACAATCATCAGGATATTTTGCAATGGTTGGCGACTGGGTTATGGAGGTTAGGGAAGAATCGAAATGCTGCAATTTTCGAGGGGCATCATATATACACCCACAAGATATTGCTCTCAGATGTCAAAAGCAAATTGTAGAGTTTGTGGTAGCAGGACAGGCAAGTATACCGCTTATACATGATCAACCGAGACCTCCAGAGTGGGATCGTAGTGACTTCCAGATATGGCAGAAACCGGCTGATGGTTGGATGAAATTTAATTGCGATGGTGCTTGGACGCAAGCGCACATGAAGGGTGGAGCAAGATGGGTGGCTCGAGACAGTAATGGCTGGATGGAGATGGCAGGGGGTGTGTGGGTTTTCGTGCCAGTCGGCTTTGGCTGTGGAAGTGGAAGCAGTGCCAGAGGCGGTGACGGGGTTTGGAGGCGTGGGTTACTAGGATGATGGTGGAGACTAACTGTAAACAGCTTGTTGCGTTGTTACATGGTAACATGAAGACGGATACTGCTATTGACGACATTATTCATGATATATATTAAGTTACTGGCTTCTCATGTGGGTCAGGTATCTTTTACTTTTGTGAATCGTAGGTGCAATGCGGCGACTCATCTGGTAGCAGCGCATGTATCTCGTGTGGGTGAAAAGTTTAAATGGGATCAACTTTGGCCTAAGTGGTTGTTTGACACTCTTGCTGATGATGTAAACATTACAATTCAGCTTTAATAAATTCCTTCCGTTTGACCAAAAAAAAAGTTTATGCGGGTATGGCGACTTAAAGAGGATAAGAAGAGTGCTTATTCAAATGCCATCCATCTGTTTAAAAAAAAAACATAGGTGATAAGACGTCTTAATAGACACGACAAACGCATGTGGATTTCAAGTCATGGCTAATAGCAAACGTAGCCCCACCAAAAAATAAGAGAAAAAAAAGAATGCACAGCCAGTGAAAAAATAAAAAATAAAAAAAATAGAAGAAATTATTTATGTTCCTCTTTATTAGGTGTATTATTATTTGTTGTTATCAATGAAATTACATCATACTATTGAATTTTTTTATCTACTTAATACGTTTATATGTAAATTAAATTTAGCTCAATCAAATTTGAAATCCTGGATCAATCCTGGCCACCATCTCCTCTTACAATAAAATTTGTTGTTTTGTCAAGTTTGGATTTGAAGTGATGGCTATTAATGCAAGAAGCAGGAAACTGCATCGTTTACTTGGACTTTCCAAGTTAACATGTTTAATTTACGACTTTGATTTTTATTAGTTGATTGTGATTAAAGGATCGGGATTGTAAAGCTTAACTCATTTTATAAAAAATGGAAAAAATACATAAATCATAATTCTGCAAATTAAACCCTGTTTGGCATCCTACTCAGAAAAGTAAATTCAAAAATTATGATTTTTTTTTTTTTAAAACATGAGTTTTCAAATAGTGATGATTTTAAGATCTAAAAACTTGTTTGATATTGAACTCCAAACTATTTTTAAGATTTAAAAAAATTAAAAATTAAAATCAGAAAATTAGAAGCCAAATTGAAATTAACAACAGAAAAGGAGAGAGAGAGAGAGAGATACGGAGAGGGAGAGACATGAGAGGGCAGAGAGAGAGAGAGATGATTTTCATAAGTCAAATTTGGCTGATGGGCCCATCTCGACTTATTTAGTTGCCCGGCTAGTGCCGTGGGCTTAGACTAGGATTGATGATTTTCATAAATGAACGAGCCCACGCCAAATTAATTAATGAGAACCCAATTAAAAAAATAAATTAATGAGAAACTAATTTGGAAACCCCCCCCCCTCCCCCCTCAATTTGCACAAAAATATCAAAGGAGTTAATTGCTAAAATATCCCTGAACTAAGAAGAAATTATAGAGTGATACGATATCACCACGTTAGCTGGTGATCACTACGTTAGCTGGTGATACTCTTGCTCAAAATTCATCACATGTATAATTTTTTGACAACTGGATTCACCATTTATTTTTAGTCTTAAAAATAAAATGAAAGATATTTTTAAAATAACTTTATGAAAAAAAAAAAATCCCCAAAAACCACCTACTTCATTGACGAACCCACCCCCGCCCCCTCCCCAATCCCCACCTACAGATGACAAAAATTTCCGTCGGGTCTCAAACCCTAACGAGAGGAGATTTTGAGGTGAAACGGGGTTGGGTACGGGAATCACAAATTTTTCAAAATACTCGATCGGAGACGAGCCGGGGATGGTATTGTTACGTTAAACTATTAAGTGATGAAAGTGACATAAACTTCCATTCATGTTATCTAGATTAGGCATAAATGCTTATCCATTTCCGAGTGGGAAGAGTTAAGCCCAGCCAATATATAAACGAAGTCCTTTAACTTTCAAATTACTTGAACTAAATTTAAAGCTCGTCTGGAAAATATTTATGTTATGTTGCTAAAATAAAAGATTTTGTAGTCCTATGTGGTCCTTTTTTATTACTTTAGGCCATGTTTGCTAGGCTGGACTGGACTGATTAGGATTGGGCTTGGAGTATTTGATTGGTTTGGCTTGGATTGAAATGGACTTTAATAAGTTGTTTGGTACATTAAGTTGGGCTAGACTGCACTGGACTAAAGTCCAGTCCGTTGTTTGGTACAAGTATGGGATGGACTGCATTGGACTTCAAACAAAATTTATTAAAATTATTTAATATAAAAAATAATTAAATTTAATTATAAAAAAAAATGCAAGCAAAATTAAAAATAAGAAATCACACGAAGATACCATAAAAATAGTCCAAAAATTCACAAAATTAGTAATAACACGAAAATTGTTTTGAGTACATTCAAATGATCAACAAATACTTATGTATGTTGCTCTATACACATCTCAGTAGCCAAATTATCCCTCCATACAGACCATTGGTCAGATGCGGCAATGGTATCAATAGTGCCATGATCTACATTATTCTCAATGCGGGGATCATAATAAAATTCTTGCTCCCTTGGATCTATATGACAATTACTAACATCATGGATGCACACAAACGTTGTTTCTCTAACTCTACTGCAACTAGAGTTGTCACAATCTTCCTCTTTCTCTTTCGATCCATGTCTACCCTGCCATTAACAATATTGGCAAGAACAAAATCATAATCTGTGATGTAATAATTCTTGAAACTCATAAATCCAAAGCTGAGCAGAATGCCAAAATATATTTATATGTGTATGTATGTCATGAGAGACCAATAATATTATTGCGTAGGATGATGAATATAGTTTTATATATTGAAGTAAAATCAAAGGAGAAATTACATGATGACATACCAATTTCAGATCCAGCTGCCAACCAAACCAACATAGAATATCAAAGAAGGAGCCAAACAAAGACCAGGGAATTTAGTTGCAGCTGATGATCTCTCAACAGAACCGAAAATCAAGTTACCTTAGCTTCAGCTTTATATTTTGTGTGCAATTTTGCACTTACAATAACCGACATCTTTAACTCAGCTCTGTATCATGAAAACTGTGATGACCAGGGGAACAAAACAACCATCTAATGTCAGTTTTTGGCAACTATAGAACACTGCCACCACAGACAGAAACTCAAACAAGTAGAAGCAGCTCAGAATTAAATTTATACATGCAAAAGATTCAAAGAAGAAAAGAATGAGAGCAAAGATATAGTTTTCAAACAAAGGCTAGCTTAAATAGATATATAGGAGGAAACAGAGGCTTTGATAAAGTTGTACAGGTACCAAAAAAAAAAAAAGGTGACTATTGTCTTTATTATTCCAAGGACCTTGCAACAGCAAAATTGGTGAAATTAGATACTGATTAGTCAGTTCTTGACCTAGAGTGTGGCCATTCCAGCCTCATTCATACAATTGTTGTTGAAGAAGAAGAAGAAGAAGAACATAGTTAAATTTTTTTTGTATTAAATACATATATTATTTGCATGGAATCCCACAAAAATTACCTATCAATACAAATAAGACAGGTTCCTTGCAAACCAAAAATACATTTATAATTTCACATTAAAAAAATACATTCATAATGGACCGCGAAGGTCCTAGGCCAAATTTGTACTTGCCAACATTGTTGTTTTGCTGTTGAGTTGAATGAAATATATAGCTTGCTCTTAAAAAAATAAAAATAAAATCAATAACCATAATTATCCAAATTAAGATTTGACACCGGCAAAGGCCTTGATAGGAGAGGGTTCCTTCTTCAACTCTGGAGTAGTAGCATATTTTCGAATAAAGGCACGGCTATCAAATGCATTATAGAGCAGTGGGTGGCTTCCGTCCACTAATTCTTCAGGCACTTGGAAAATCCCATTGTTGAATGTAAACAGTCCAATTGAATATCTTGTCTTGTTTCCACAATGCTTCACTCGATGGTGGCAAGCTTTTACTCTGTCATTGCTCCACACCTAATTAATTTAATCAAACACCAAGTTCAAACTTTCATATCAAATTAATGCTTTTATATTACAAAGGCAATATGTTTAAATAAAAAATTTAGTACTAATTTATTGGTTGGTGTATGGAACCCACCTGCAATCCATCACCCGCCATGAATACGAATTGTGAGGGTGCGCACTCAACATTAATCCAATCGCCTTCCTTGGTTTTGACCTCCAAGCCAGGGATATCATGCTGAACAACAATGGTGGTGAAGTTTATGTCTGTGTGGCTCGGAAACCTTACGGTGGCATCCTTGTCCTCTGGTACTGTATATTTGATGAATCTAACAAGGTGACCGTTGGAACTACCAACCGACTCGTACTGCTTTCCAATCCCATAGCTTTCGAATAGCAGTTGCTCAACTGTGCGTTCCAAATTTGCCAATAACTGACCAAATGAATCTGTGGTTTCACTGCATGCGCCAAAACAAGAAATAATAAGATGGAAGTATGAACATGTACAATAAATAACAAATTAAGAAATTATTTGAGTCGTCTTCTTTCGGAAAACTTATGTCGCCAAAAAAAATACTTATATTGTCATATTGTGAATTCAAATCAAATTATGAACCCTGCAAATAATATATAAATGAAATTACCAGAAGTTGCTCTTTCCTTCGGGCCACATGAGATTTTTGAACTTTTG
Organism: Prunus persica; assembly: GCF_000346465.2. Lineage (NCBI taxonomy): Eukaryota > Viridiplantae > Streptophyta > Magnoliopsida > Rosales > Rosaceae > Prunus > Prunus persica. The sequence goes on from NC_034012.1 coordinate 19,484,088, forward strand.
GGTTTCTTGTGGGGATGTCACATTATCGATGCACAAGCTTTCATAGAGTGGCAGGCCGGGGTTTGGACCCATATGCCCACGATAGGGTTCTTCACCAACGTTCTTGACTTTGTTTTCTTTGGGAACCTCAAATAAATCTTTGGCTTGGCCAAACATGTTGTTTAAAAGTTCCCCAGAAATTTGCTCATATTGTGCCACGAAAGAGCCGTATTCTTCAAGCGCAAACCGGACTTGTTTGGCGGTGGACAGCCAAGAAGCTGAGCCAGGCTTCAAGTCTTCAATGGAGAAATTGATGGTAGGGAGCTTATTAGGCAGTGTTAGGGAACCCATTTCACTAGAACTGGGATGTTTATGGAATATTTTTTCTCTCTACTTGGTAAGCGCTGTTGCTAGCACAAGCTTTGAGAGAAAACTGATGGGTGTGAAAAATGATAGGTTTCATGCTCCTTTTATAGTAGTTCTTTGTTCAAACACATGTGCATGACATCATGTGGTGAAGAAATTATTTTATTACATTCTTTGCTGGTCACAACAGTCAGCCTGTCTTTTCTATAATTATAGTGAAAAAGTCCTGAAAACACAGCCAGATGGAAATTTCTCATTTGATTAGTCTCTGAAGAATGACGAGACTATAAAACAGTTTCGTTGCCCATATCGAAAAGTCATTCAGCGACCATAAGTCGAAGAAAGTTGGAAGCATCGTATGACTATCAGGAGCATATTTTGTTACAAGCATGTCAATCTCAGGACGTAGTTGTATGAAAAATCAAAGGTAATTAATTGTGTCGCGTCAACCATGTCTAGCTTCGATATCTTCGCGTCAACGAAAGATCAAAAAGTAATTGTGTCGTCAACAACGATGTCTAGCTTCGATGTCTTTGTAACAAGGTTCTTCATTACTGGATCATTTTGAATGTAGTCGTGTCCATTGAACCATATAACACGGTTCTTCATTAATGGGTTAGGCCCTACTTGCCCTCCTCTTCCCATAAACACATGACAATGTATCTAGAAGCCGATAACTATACAAACTATTACTTTGATATAATCATATATTAGTGGTAGTGAAAACCCATATAAACCCACGATTATCAGATGGATTATAGAGCAGTAGGTGGCTTTCATCCACTAGTTCTTCCGGTACTTGTATGTAAACAGCCCAGGTGAGTATCTAATCTCGTCTCCACAATGCTTTACTTGATGGGGGCATGCGTTTACTCTATCATTCCTCCATGCCTAATAAACACAAGTCAAACAAGTTATCATTAAATTAAATTTTATATATATTGACTATACCTAGTGCTAGAGATGTCAACTTAAGATGATAACTTATTTGCCAACGCTTCATGTGCTTCAGAACTACTAAGAGCACTTCCAGCAGCTAAGGCTGGGCTCGGGCTGGGGGGTTTGGGCCAAAACACGTTTCCAACAGCAAGGGCTAGCCTTGGCATGAGGTGGGGCCCATGAAACCAGGCCAGCCCTCAGGCAAGATCAGCTCTAGTTCAAGTCCGGGTTTGCTGACGTCAGCAACAAAAAAAATAAAATAAAAATCTAAAAAAATCTAAACAAAAAACAAAAAATTCAGATTTAAAAAAAAAAAAAAAAACTTAGTCATAATTTTCACTTCCCACACTAAAACTCTATACAAATTTCTCACCTCATATCTCATGTGAATAGTTGTTGCCATGACAATTGGTGGAAACTCCACAACCTAGTAGCTGCCCTAACGCCCCTCTTGCCATGGCAAAAGGCAAAGGGCGAACTGCTGGAAGTGCTCTAAAAAGAGAGATCAATGGGCATTGGGTATTGATGTCCAATGTACATAAAAGGGGTTTGTATTGACATTGGTGCCCACTAAAAGGGTTTGCATATGTTGACACTCTTGGTGCCCGATATAGTAGTATATTGGGTACTAAACTGGGCACCAAAATTATTAATACGAATCGCTTTTGTGAACACCAATTTCCATACCCATTAATTTTTTTTTTTTACTAATGCAGCATGAACCACACAAAATTTTATTCATAGAATATCCGAGGTCAGCGTTCCTAGTTTTTACCACGGCACTGAAGAATCATGGTGCACACTAGTTCTTAGTTTTAGTATTGTTTTCTTGCAGCAGGAAAATAATTGTTTCAAAGCCCATATGAAAAAGTCAAGAGAAGCATGCTCGATCAGCTTCAAGAGGCCAAGTTGGGTCTGTGAATGGAAGAACAGATGGATTGTAACATGCTCATAGCGATAGACAGTGAACCTATGTCGTTTAGTGATCAAGAGGCCCCGTTGGGTCTGTGAACGGAAGAAAAGACGGAGAATATATTGGGGATTTTAAATACTAGAAGCAGAACATCCTTGAATATGAAGTAAATGCGGAAATACCAGGAAACTCAACATTTATAACCTCAGCTGACTTTTCTAGAGACTCTGAAACAGCCGCCTTAAAATTCTAAATTTCAATTATCACCGATGTATATATTTGACAGCAAACACATAAGCCACCAAAAAAATTGAATATAAACAAATCATAATTCATCATACCTTGAGTTGTGTATCGCAGAGTCTCTTCTTTCTCAAGTTTGTTACTGAATACTGATCATAAGCAAATCAGAAAAATAAAATAAGAAGCAGATTACAAAACCTTGTATAACCCTATTAGGGTTTACACACTTGTATTATAAATACCACTTTTTGGAGAATGAAAATATATCAAAAAATATTTTACTATATATTGTTTGACTTGGTATTAGAGCTGAATTTTTGGTGACCTATGTGTTGCAACCACCCATGTTCTAGTCCCACATTATTTTTTCTACCTGTGCCGTGTGTGCCCTTATGGGTTTGTGTGTTGTGTTGTAGTATTCATGTCATTCCCGTCTTCGTGCATCAGCCGAATTTGTGCCTCTGCTGTGTTCTACTGTGTGTATCCGTGATCTGTTGAGTTTCCGCTGTAATCATGGGTGATAACTCCATTGTTGATGATGTTGCTGCTGCTTCTGCAAATTTGCTTGTTTTTGACTCTATTCTAGGTATTGTCTCTAATACTTGCATAATTGACACTGGTGCTACTGATCATATGACTTATGATGCTAATTTTTTTTTGATGAGTTATTTAGTAACACCTGTGACCTATACATAACTAGTTCAAATGGCTTGCCCTCTCCAATTACCTGGCGAGGGCACAATCTCTCTCATTCTTGCTATGTCCTTGTCTCGTGCATTACTTGTTCCCAATATCCATTGTAACTTGTTATCAATTGGTCGATTACTTGATACACTTAATGCTTCTGCTACTTTCTATCCTACACATTGCTCTTTTCAGGGTCTTCAGACTCACGAGACAATTGGGTATGGTAAACGGATATGAGGGTTATATAATTTGACATTGCCTGCTAGACTAGTTCGTGATCGTGTCATTAATACTGTTCAAAGTTGTAGTGTTAAAGACAAACAAAAAATTTGGTTATGGCATCGTTGCTTGGGACACCCGTTGTTTAGCTACCCTAAGCATCTATTTCCATCTTTATTCCGCTCTTGTGATGAGTCCAGTTTAAAGTGTAAGACATATATTTTGGCCAATAGCCATCGCACTATGTTTCCTTTAAGTGACAGTAAAACTGCCAAGCCTTTTGATTTAGTGCATTTTGATGTGTGGGGTCTGGCTCGCACTACTTTGAACAATTTTTGTTGGTTCATTACATTTATTGATAATTGTACCCGACTCACTTGAGTTTTTTTGCTAAAAATAAACATGATGTTGTTCCATATTTCCAGAGTTTTGTATTATGGTGTCTACTCAGTTTTAGGTTCGGGTCAAAGTATTCCGGACCAATAACGGAGGAGAATATGTGAATAATACTTTGGTGTGCTTCTTCCGTGCTCAATGTATTATTCACCGAACAACAACCTATTTTACCCCTCAACAAAATAGTGTGTCTGAAAGGAAGAACCGACAATTGCTTGAAGTTGCACGCGCACTCATATTGAGTATGTCTGTTCTCCATCATCTTTGAGGGCATGTTGTTCTGTCTGCTGTCTATTTGATTAATCATACTCCTAATCTGATTCTTGGTATGATGTGTTTGGTGACCATGTTTCCCATGTCTCCGTCTCCAAGTTGCCCCCTAAAGTTTTTGGGTGTGTTGCCTATGTTCATGTCTACTCTCATCAACGAAGTAAACTTGATCCTTGTGCTCTGCGTTGTGTCTTTATTGGCTACTCTTCTACTCAAAAGGGCTATATGTGTTTGGGCCAAAACTCTGCACGCTAGCCCATTTTTGTTGAGACCCACAAACAAAACATTTGGGCTTTTATCTACAAGAATCAGAAGCAAAAAACCAAGATACTAACAAGCCTAGACCTTTTTAGCAGATTACAAATATAGCCATGATCTAAAGAAATAAAATACCATTATTGACAATTAAAAAACTGATGCACAGTTTTGGATAAAAGCCCAGCTTCTGAGAATTTCTCACCACTTGGTCTCTATCCCAAAAAGGCAAAACAACATATCTTTTTCTCAAGAAAGCCCCCATGTGATTTAACTTTGAAAAAGTCAAAATTTTCAACTATCACAGAGGAGTTGATAAGGAGTTAATGAAAGCGCATGTCTTACAAGAGGACTTCTTTATTTTTACAGCTAAAGAAAGAAGATCAAATCCCCTTTTTATATACAAAGAAATCTGCACCAAAGCAGGTGACATTTCCAAGAGATAAGCAGACTACGTTTTCAAGAGATAAGTAGGGAGCAAGGGAGTTGTTCATCAGGAAAAGCAAACTAACCATCATGGCAGATTGTGTTTTTTCTCTTTACAAGGAACAAATAGAGAACAAAGAGAGTTAGTTTTCTTTCAAAAAAAAACTAGGAAAAGACCTCCATGAAAGCTGATTGTTGATGGTTCTTCTCTGCCAAAATTATTAATACGAATCGCTTTTGTGAACACCAATGTCCATACCCATTCATTTTTATTTTTTTTTACTAATACAGCATGAACCACACAAAAATTTATTCATAGAATATCCGAGGTCAACACGGCACTGAAGAATCATGGTGCACACTGCACACTATTGCTTACTTTTAGTATTGTTTTCTCGCAGCGGGAAAATAATTGCTTCAAAGCCCATATGAAAAAGTCAAGAGAAGCATGCTCGATCAACTTCAAGAGGCCAAGTTGGGTCTGTGAACGGAAGAACAGATGGATTGTAACATGCTCGTAGCGATAGACAGTGAACCTATGTCGTTTAGTGATCTGGAGGCCCCGTTGGGTTTGTGAAATGAAGAAAAGACGGAGAATACATTGGGGATTTTATTTCTACCAAATAAAGCCCTTTAATACTAGAAGCAGAACATCCTTGATATGAAGTAAATGCGGAAATACCAGGAAACTCAACATTTATAACCTCAGCTGACTTTTCTAGAGACTCTGAAACAGCCGCCTTAAAATTCTAATTTTCAATTATCAACGATGTATATATTTGACAGCAAACACATAAGCCACCAAAAAAATTGAATATAAACAAATTATAATTCATCATACCTCGAGTTGTGTATCGCAGAGCCTCTTCTTTCTCGAGTTTGCTACTGAATACTGATCATAAGAGCCAAATCAGAAAAATAAAATAAGAAGCAGATTACAAAACCTTGTATAACCCTATTAGGGTTTACACACTTGTATTATAAATACCACTTTTTGGAGAATGAAAATATATCAGAAAATATTTTATCCTATATTGTTTGACTTGGTATTATAGCTAACTTTCTAGTGACCTATGTGTTGTGCCCACTCATGTTCTAGACCCATATTATTTTTTCTACCTGTGCCGTGTGTGCCCTTATGGGTTTGTGTGTTGTGTTGTAGTGTTCATGTCATTCCCGTCTTCGTGCATCAGCCGAATTTGTGCCTCTACTGTGTTTCGCTGTGTGTACTCTGCCGTGATCTGTTGAGTTTCCGCTGCAATCATGGGTGATAACTCCATTGTTGATGATGTTACTGTTGCTTCTGCAAATTTGTGTGTTTCTGACTCTATTCTAGGTATTGTCTCCAATACTTGGATAATTGACACTGGTGCTACTGATCATATGACTTAAGATGCTAAATTTTTTTGATGAGTTATCTAGTAACACCTGTGACCTATACATAACTAGTTCTAATGACTTGCCCTCTCCAACTACCTGGCGAGGGCACAACCTCTCTCATTCGTGCTATGTCCTTGTCTTGTGCATTACTTGTTCCCAATATCCATTGTAACTTGTTATCTGTTGGTCGATTTCTTAATACACTTAATGCTTCTGCTACTTTCTATCCTACACATTGCTCTTTTCAGGATCTTAAGACTCACGAGACAATTGGGTATGGTAAACGGATATGAGGGTTATATCATTTGACATTGCCTGCCGGACTAGTTCGTGATCGTGTCATTAACATTGTTCAAAGTTGTAGTGTCAAAGACAAACAAAAAATTTGGTTATGGCATCGTTGCTTGGGACACCTGTTGTTTGGCTACCCTAAGTGTCTGTTTCCATCTTTATTCCGCTATTGTGATGAGTCCAATTTTAAGTGTAAGACATATATTTTGGCCAAGAGCCATCGCACTATGTTTCCTTTAAGTGACAGTAAAGCTGCCAAGCCTTTTGATTTAGTGCATTCTGATGTGTGGGGTCTAGTTCGCGCTACTTTGAATGGTTTTTGTTGGTTCGTTACATTTATTGATAATTGTACTCGACTCATTTGGGTTTTCTTGCTAAAAATAAACATGATGTTGCTTCCATCTTTCCAAAGTTTTGTACTGTGGTGTCTACTCAGTTTCAGGCTCGGGTCAAAGTATTTCGGATCGATAATGGAGGAGAATATGTGAATAATACTTTGGTGTGCTTCTTTCGTGCTCAAGGTATTATTCACCAAACGACAACCTATTTTGCCTCTCAGCAAAATGGTGTGTCTGAAAGGAAGAACCGACAATTGCTTGAAGTTGCACGCTCACTCATATTGAGTATGTCTATTCTTCATCATCTTTGGGGGCATGCTGTTCTGTCTGTTGCCTATTTGATTAATCATACTCCTAATCTGGTTCTTGATTTCAAGATACGTATGATGTGTTTGGTGACCATGTTTCCCCTGTCTCCGTCTCCAAGTTGCCTCCTAAAGTTTTTGGGTGTGTTGCCTATGTTCATGTCTACTTTTATCAACGGAGTAAACTTGATTCTTGTGCTCTGCGTTGTGTCTTTATTGGCTACTCTTCTACTCAAAAGGGCTATAAGTGTTTGGGCCAAAACTCTGCATGCTAGCCCATTTTTGTTGAGAGGCCCACAAACAAAACATTTGGGCTTTTATCTACAAGAATCAGAAGCAAAAAACCAAGATACTAAAAAGCCTAGACCTTTTTAGCAGATTACAAATATAGCCATGATCTAAAGAAATAAAATACCATTATTAACAATTAAAAAACTGATACACAGTTTTGGATAAAAGCCCAACTTCTGAGAAATTCTCACCACTTGGTCTCTATCCCAAAAAGGCAAAACAACATATCTTTTTCTCAAGAAAGCCCCCACGTGATTTAACTTTGGAAAAATCAAAATTTTGAAATGTCACAGAAGAGTTGATAAGGAGTTAATGAAAGCATGTCTTACAAGATGACTTCTCCATTTTTGCAGCTAAAGAAAGAAGATCAAATCTCCTTTTTATATACAGAGAAACTCTGCACCAAAGCAGGTGGCATTTCCAAGAGATAAGCAGACTATGTTTTCAAGAGATAGGAAGCAAGGGAGTTGTTCATCAGGAAAAGTAAACTAACCATCATGGCCGATTGTGTTTTTTCTCTTTACAAGGAACAAACAGAGAACAAAGAGAGTTAGTTTTCTTTTAGAAAAAGCAAGAAAAAGACCTCTATGAAAGCTGATTGTTGATGGTTCTTCTTTGCCAAAATAATAACTTCCTTTTTTGTGGGATTTAAAAAGAAAGATCTTTTGAATGATCTGCCGCCCATTATTAAAAGATTAAAAAATCTCACTCTAGCATTTCCTATAAATGCAAGAGGAGGTGAACAGATCAAGAGACAGCCAAAAAATCAATCAAGACAAAAACTCTCAAAGTCACAACTGACAAACTCAAAAAGATCAATTGATCTAAAAAGCTATCAGACCCTAGAGCAACCAAAGCTCTTTGATCCATAAGAAACAAATCAGCTAGAGTTCAAATCTCTGGTTTCAGTTCTATTCAGGGAAACAGTTTTACAAAGCGAGATTTCTCTCCTTACAAATTTGGTTCAGCTTGAAGCCATGTCAAGCAGAGTCCGGGTTTTTACAAATATGAAAACCTCAACAAATTTACAGAAAGCCTTGGTCAAGCAAAATAGGCACCATAGCGCAGCTCCAGCTCAGAGACCATCAATCTAACCACTTTTGTCCTTTTTAGACTAAAGAGGCCTTAATTCTGCCCATTCAACAAGCCTTCCATGGCTCGAAATAAATTAAAGGTCTGCCAAACTCAAACGTCGATATCGATTTCCAGTTGAAACTCATCAGTTGAAGGTGTTGATGATCTAATCCAACATAGACACATCCAATACAGCCTAGTTTAGAGGTAGCTACTCAGACAGAAATCGAAGTCCAACGTTATGTTGTCTTTTTCGGAGTTGCCATTTCGCTTTTTTGAGTCCTGTAATAGGCAGTTCTGCCTAAAACAGTTTGTCTTCTTTTTATCTATTCTGGTTAGAACTACCAATTTTGTACTGTGAAAAATTGTGAAGTCCTCACCAGTCTGAGGCAAGAAAAGAACTTACTTGGGAGATATTCGTCATCCAAATTCACAATTGCTTGTTTAAGAATCAGTAACTTGGGGCGCAAGTTATCTATTTTTTAGAAGTTTCCTAGGGTTTCAAACTGCTAGCAGTGGCACGCTCACCCACAAAAGAAAGTTGACTTATTGACCACCAATGGTTGTCAAGCCAATGGGGAACTTTACCCTACCATCACAGGATTAAAATCAAAACGGGTGAATAATTTGGCACGCCCGCTGGGACTTCTCAGTATACGTATGTAGACAAAGAAATTTTGGCGAATTAAATTCCACTAAATAAGAAAATAATTAGGGTTTGGTGGATTAAATTGTGGGCCCCATAATTCGCCCATGTGGCGTGTGACTCATCAAAGTCGGATTAGTTGTCAAAAAATGACATGTGGCGACATCCGACGGAGTGCATCAAACAGTTCAAGATGAAGACAAAATGAAGGGAAAAAATCTTTTGTGATTGACTTTGATTTAAATCAAATATTAATCAGGTCAATCAATTGAAGATAATCTGGTTAAATTGCCAGATTATGGGAATTGATTTAAATCAAATCAAAATCCCACAAAACAAGGTTTTAAATAGGAAAAGTTATTTAGGTCAAGCATCCTACAAAAGCCTATAAATAGGAGGCCTCAAGACGAAAGAAGGGCGCAGAAAAAAACCTAGCACTCAGAAGAAACAGAAAACTCTCTGCATTCTTCACCCTACTTTGGAAGAGCCACCAAGCACAAGAAATACGTGCCGGTTCCTTCACCATAGAAAAATCCCAAACACCAAACAAGCTTCGTGCTATCCGTTTGATCAAGATCAAGTCTCTACGACCCTTGTATCAAACACAAATTTTCTTTAAACACTTTGGAGATCAAATTAGAGGATTCAATACAAAGATTGTAACCCTAAATTTCATTAATACAATATTATTTTGTACACGTGTTCTTGTCTCATTTGTCGCAGGAAATTCGTGTTTACAACGTACTCCTAGAAGACATCTCTTGGTGTTTGAATATTGGAAGCACTAGCCAGAATCCAAGCTTTGCTATGGAAAGAAATCAAGCACCTCTCCAGCAAGGACATGAATCAGAGGAAAGTGACGCTAGGCATTCAGCCCATGGCAGCACCAGGAGTAGACGTTCCAGATTTGGTTCTAGAAGAATGAACAAGATACAGGATGCTGTACTCCGACAAGAGGCTGCAGCACAAAGGAGCAATGATACTCTAAATAACATGACAGCCATGATGCAGTGGCAAGTCAACAGGCAATTCAGAAAGGATCGTGAGGCTGCTATTGCAAGAATTCCAAACCCAGATATTGTGGTCCAGCAGCTAGGAAAGATCCTCACCGATAAACAGAACAAAAGTGTATATATATATATAATATGACTACTACCAAACTTGTACCGGGGAAACAATCCAATCGGGGAATTCTTTGACTAGACCACATGGAAGAATCCTCAATTGACCATGTGGCTAGGGAACGAGCCGTCCAACAGGGGGACTAGCTCACCAGCATATACAATAGAATCCTCAATACTCGTACGTCTGTGACAAGTCCTACGCGTGCAGACTAACCCCGCTAAGGGTCTACAAAACACCCTGTCAAGGGTGCCCCGGTTCCGACATATCCAAGTGTCCCAAAAGTTTCCAAGTATCCAATCCATGTATTCCAAAACAAGGGAGGTACAAAGGGTAGTGCTAATAGCACTTCAAACTGACATAAACCACAACCCAACTCACATTCCATAATCCCTTTCCCACAACCCAACTCCCAGCAGGAAATTCGTGTTTACAAATTTGGCATGCCCAGTGGGACCATCTCTGCCTCTCATCTCTTTTTTCAGTTCCAAAATCAACCAACACGCCAAAAACGATGGCCTCTAAGAAGATTCAAACCATTCCTGCAACGAAAGGGAAAAGCGTGAGTGCCTCTTTCTCAAGCGGAGATTCTGCTGAGGTCATCACCCGGAGCAAGGCCAAGGTGATATCCGCAACTCAACATGTTACTTCCATACTGACTCAAGCTAAGGCGAAAGATGTTCACCGAAGGTGCGAACCGGTTATCAATTTGGCCTCATTGGGGCAAAAGAAGAATACCTCTCGAGCTGATGAGAGAAACTCTTGGAGTGAAGGAAGGAGTTTTTCAGGTTCGAAGAATTCAAGAGAACACTCACTCTCGCCTGTTTCAGACCTCGACTCGAGCACAAGCTCATACCATGGATCCCCGCCTGACGACCAACAGAAGAAGATTACCTCGGCGTCTGTAGGTGAGTCTTATTCTATGGCTATGCAGGTCATGGTGACGGGAGCTATGTCTATTGAAGAACAGCTAGCCCATATGAGCTAAGCGGTCACAAAACTGACTAAGATGGTCGAAGAGAAAGATGCGCAGATTGCTTCTCTCATTAACAAGTGGGAAGCGCATCAGGATAAGGAGCCTGGTCAAGACGCACACAAGAAAGGACCACATCATGAGGCTGAATCCAGCGAGAAAGGATTGGGTCATGAAACAGAGTCAGGTGAGAAGTCGCACGGAAAAGTTGACGCCGCCTCGGTGGGTTCTTTGTCAATCCAACAACTTCAGGACATGATCGCGAACACCATCAGGGTTCAATACAGAGCGCCTTCCCGAGACACACTCATGTATTCTAAGCCATACACCAGGAGGATAGACAACTTGCGAATGCCAACAGGATATCAACCTCCCAAATTCCAACAATTCGATGGAAAGGGCAACCCAAAACAACATGTTGCATACTTCGTCGAAACATGCAACAATGCCGGGATAGAGGGTGACCATCTGGTGAAACAATTTGTTCGTTCCTTGAAAGGAAATGCATTTGATTGATATATAGACTTGGAGTCCGAATCCCTTGACAGTTGGGATATGATGGAGCGAGAATTCTTGAATAGATTATATAGCACTCGTCACACTGTGAGTATGATGAACTCACAAATACCAAGCAATGGAAAGATGAACCTGTCGTCGATTACATCAATCAGTGGCGCTCGTTAAGCTTGGATTGCAAAGATAGGCTTTTGGAGTTATCGGCGGTTGAGATATGCATTCAAGGGATGCATTGGGGGTTACTTTACATTCTAAAAGGAATTAAACCCCGCATGTTTGAGGAGCTAGCCACTCGTGCCCATGATATGGAGTTGAGCATAGCTAGTTACGGAGGAAAGCATGAGCCCGCCATGGAGCAAAGAAAGGAGAAGCCTACCAAGGAAGCAATGACAATAAATACTGTCCCCGTCAAAATCTCCACCCGAGATAAGAAGAAAGAAGTCAAAAGGATGGAGCCATCTCGAGAGGTGGATAGACGTCGACGCACTTTGAAGGAGTTAGAGGAAAAAACGTACCCCTTCCCTGACTCCAATGTCGCAGGTATGCTCGAGGACTTGCTTGAAAAGAAGGTGATCGAATTGCCAGAATGTAAGCGGCCTGAGGAGATGAACCGAGTCAACGACCCTAAGTTTTGTAGATACCACTGAATTGTCAGCCATCCGGTAGAGAAGTGTTTCATGCTGAAGGAGCTAATTATGAACTTAGCCCGGCATGGAATGATTGAGTTAGATGTTGAAGAAATCGCAGATGCGAATGTCGCCACAATTGTGTTTGGATCCTTCGACCCAGTGCCGTTGCTCGCATTGCCAAAAAGATCGAAGTTTCAAGCAACAAGAGACAAACACTAGGTGACTAATCTGTGTACAAAAGAGGTGGTGAGCGAACCAAAAAATCGAGGAGCTGATGGCTTTGTTGGTGACTCATCTTTCAATGACAATGAAGGATGGACCCTCGTTACTCGGCGGAAGTCTCGTACAAAGCATGTTCCTCAACGATAAAATACTCAATCAAAGAGGGAACGACGAAAGAGGAGTTCGCACAAACGCTCTAAAAGTAAAACCAGAATAATGATGAGGAGAGATTCTGACCAAGAAGGTGGACCACTAACCCAAGAACCACGAATTCCAATTACACTAGGAGAATACTTTCCCAAAGTGTTCTTCGTAAGAGGACCAACGGAGACTGTTCATATGACAACTTGCTATCAAGTAGATGACGGAGATGTCTCGGAAGGAAGATCTGAAACTCATGAAGAGCAAAAGGTCTTGACACAAATAGAGGATTCACTATCGCACTTCAATATTGAGGAAGCGGTGGAACTTCCTGAAGCAATACGCGTAACATTGGTAAAAGCACTGATGGATCTTGATATTCATCCAACTAAAATAAGAGAGGCCGAAAAATTAAAACTTGAGTCTCAAGACCGTGCCATTTGTTGCGCGACATGTGCTTCCATCACATTCACCGATGAAGATCTTTTGTTAGGGTCCAAACCACACAACCGTCCGCTTTTCGTGTCCGGGTATGTGCGAGAATAGAAACTTAGTCTCATGCTCGTGGATGGAGGTTCAGCAGTAAACATAATGCTTAAGTCCACAATGATAAAGTTAGGCATCACCATAGACGAATTGTCTCGAAGTCGTCTCATGATTCAAGGCTTCAATCAAGGGGGGCAAAGAGCCATGGGCTTGATCAGAATGGAGCTCGTGATAGGTGACTTAAAGTCAAACACCCTATTTCACATGATTGATGCTAAGACTTCCTACAATCTTCTCTTAGGAAGGTCGTGGGTACATGAAAATGGGATAGTGCCTTCAACTTTACATCAATGTTTCAAATTTTACAGAGGTGGAGTGAAGAAAATCCTGGGTGATGTCAAACCATTTACCAAAGCCCGAAGCCGAATCCTATTTCGCCGACGCCAAGTTCTACATCGATGAAGACGTGGCATCTGAAGTTATTCCGGTTGAGGTTCATTCAACTGGCAAGGCCATACCAAGAAAAGATGAGCAGTCAAAGTGTCTTTCCACTGAAGAAAATGGCGATAACAAGTCAAAAAGCACTGCCTTCGGACAAATGGGATCACCACCGATAGATTCACAGAAGGTATCTATTCCTGTTCTTCGTTATGTCTCATCATCCCGAAGGAAGGAAGGCCAATCCCCATTTGGAGAAGAAGTGAAACCGAGGAAGTTAGGGGAAAGTGACATGAAGTTCTTGAAAGAGTCAACAACCATGCCTTTACCCAAGTTGAGCAATTCAGATGTGTCGAAATCTTCAGTACTAGGGTTTGTCCAACCATTACAAGATGTAACAAGACGTGAATATCTTTCGGTCAAAAGAACTAAAGAAGGTTTTGATCATAATGCTTATAAGCTCATGTCAAAGGCATGTTATGCCTTTGGCTTGTCTTCCTCGCTGGGGGAGCTCAATCTAGATGTCACAGGAGAAAGGACACATGGCCTTAGCGAAACCCAAAAGAAGTTGAAGGAGCAGGGTTACAGAATCGACTCAGCTAGAGCAGGCCTAGGTTTTACTCCTGTCGCACCTGTCAAGATCTCTGCTAGAAGAAAAGAAAATAAGGCAGAAGCTCAACACATTAGTGTCGAAGTGGTTGAGGAGGAAGAAGAACCAAAGGCTATTAAGAGAGCCTCAGTGTTCGACCGTTTAGCCAAGCCTACCCAGCGGACCTCAGTTTTTAGCCGCATCAAAGAATCGACATCACAACCTTCTGTGTTCAAAAGGATATCTAGACATAAGAATCAAAGGGGAATTCAATCAGCTTCGCGCAGATTGGCGCTAGAAAGACTCGGAGTTCCAAGCCAATCGTCTAAAGAGAAAAGCCAGTGAGAGTTGGAAAGTGGAGTTCATGTTGATTCGATGGAAGATAACGAATCCGAAGCTTTATCCCATCACGTATGAAACATCACTCAACACTAGACGTAACTTCAGGTAACCAACTCAAAGTGAAACGACGAACAATCATACAAACTCGGAAAATTTTGAGTCAACAAAATGAAAGTGACGATGAAGAAGTAGAGATTCTAGCTGTTCATCACGTTACGATTAAAGAACTCGATGAAGAGGAACCTTTCGAGGATGAGGTTCATGATGCTCCTGCTGCATTAGAAGATGGGGGCCAAGCGACTGTTGATGAATTAAAAGAGCTCAACTTGGGCACAAATGAAGACCCAAGACCTATCTTCGTTAGTGTACTTTTGAATCCTAGCGAAGAGGAATCATATCATCAGCTGTTACTTGAGTATAAAGATGTCTTTGCTTGGACGTATAAGGAGATGCCAGGCCTTGATCCAAAAGTTGCGGTCCATCACCTTGCAATCAAACTTGGAACGTGTCCAATCAAACAAACTCAACGTTGCTTCCGTCCGGAGCTCCTAAGTCAAATCGAAGCCGAAGTTGACAAGTTGATCGCCGCCGGATTTATTAGGGAGGTAAAATACCTGACGTGGATAGCGAACATTGTTCCGGTGAAGAAGAAAATCACTGGACAAATTCGTATTTGTGTTGACTTCCGAGACTTAAACGAGGCTTGCCTAAAGGATGACTTTCCATTGCCCATAATTGAGCTCATGGTCGTTGCAACCATAGGGCACGAAATCTTATCTTTCATGGATGGTTCATTTGGATACAATCAAATAAGAATGTCGCCAAAGGATGAAGAACTCACAGCCTTCCGTACTCCAAAAGGAATTTACTGTTACAAGGTGATGCCATTTGGCCTCAAGAATGCAGGTGCGTGCTATCAACGTGCAATGCAAAAGATCTTTAGTGACATGCTTCACAAGAATGTCGAGTGCTACGTTGATGACCTGGTGATCAAGTCAAAAAGAAGAGAAGATCACTTGAAAGACTTGAGAACGGTGTTTAACAGATTGAGGAAGTACCAACTCAAGATGAACCCTTTGAAGTGTGCTTTCGGCGCCACGTCAGGTAAATTCCTTGCTTTCATCGTTAAACATCGAGGCATCGAAGTAGATCAGACTAAGATTAAAGCCATCCGAGATATGCCCGAGCCAAAAAATTTACGTGAGTTGAAAAGTTTACAAGGATGCCTCGCGTTTATTCGGCGATTCATCTCAAACTTAGCAGGGAGGTGTCAGCCATTTAGTCGCCTTATGAAAAAGGATGTTCCATTTGTTTGGGATGAAGCTTGTCACAATGCCTTTGAAAGCATAAAGAAGTACCTATCGAGTTCACCATTGTTAGGAGCTCCTATTCCAGGCAAACCACTCATATTGTACATTGCGGCTCAAGAAAGATCAATTGGAGCCCTTTTAGCGCAAGAGAATGAGTCACACAAAGAGAAAGCACTCTACTATCTAAGCCGAACGCTTACTGGTCCCGAACTAAACACATGCCTATAGAAAAGACATGTCTTGCACTTATTTTTGCTATCCAAAAGTTAAGGCACTACATGCAAGCGTTCACGGTTCATCTAATTGCACGAGTTGACCTGGTGAGGTACGTTATGTCAAAACCAGTCTTGACAGGGCGTTTGGCCAAATGGGCATTACTTCTCAATCAATACGAAATCATCTACACTCCAGCAAAGGCAATTAAGGGGCAAGCTGTTGCAGATTTCCTAGCCGATCATCCAATTCCAACAGATTGGGAAATTTCATATGACTTACCCGATGAACAAGTCTTCTTCGCTGACATTTCTCCTGCTTGGATGATGTTCTTTGATGGATTGGCTCGTAAAGATGGGGCGGGGGCTGGCGTAGTCTTCGTATCACCTGAGAGACACGTATTGCCCTATTCATTCTCTCTAAGTGAAATCTGCTTGAACAACGTTGCAGAATACCAAGCTTTGATCATGGGCTTACAAATGGCCGTGGAGATAAAGATATCGAGTTTAGAAGTATATGGTGACTCCATGTTAGTGATCACTATGAAGTTAGGAAGGATGATCTAATTCCATACCACCAAATGGCCACGCAATTACTAGAAAGGTTTGACTTCGTGACGCTGGAGCATGTGCCAAGAAAAGACAACCAAATGGCAGATGCCTTAGCCAATCTTGCCGCTACTTGGCATTGACAAAAGATGAAGTGGTGAATCTTCTGGTTTGCCAATGTTGGGTCGTTCCATTAACACTTGGGGCATCGCAAGAAGGAGTCACAATTATCTCGGTATTATCCATTGACGTTGACGACTAGAGGCAGGCAGCCTTTAATTGATTATCTTGAGCATGGGAAACTGCCAGATGATTCGAGACATCGATCAGAGGTACGGCGTTGGGCACCTCAATTCATTTATTACAAAGAGATTCTATACCGTCGTTCATTCGAAGGCCTATTTCTAAGATGCTTGGGCGAAGAAGATGCATCCAAAGCAATGGAGGAGGCTCACTTGGGTATTTGCGGAGCTCATCAATCAGGGCCAAAGCTACATTTCCAAATAAAGAGGATGGGCTACTATTGGCCGACTATGGTCAAGGATTGCATGGATTATGTGAAGAAATGCCAAGCATGTCAATTCCATGCCAACTTTATACATCAGCAGCCGGAGTTGCTACATCCTACAATTACTTCATGGCCATTTGATGCGTGAGGTCTTGATGTGGTGAGAGCAATAGCACCCAAATCTTCTGATGGTCATTCTTACATCCTGGCAGCCACCGACTACTTTTCAAAATGGGCAGAGGCTGTACCCCTAAAAGAAGTAAAGAAAGAAAATGTAGTGAGCTTTATCAAAGTGAACATTATTAATCAGTATGGTGTGCCACGTTACATCATCACAGATAATCGGTATGGTGTGCCACGTTACATTATTAACCGGTTGGTGGATAAATTGTGTGAAGACTTTGGTTTCAAACAACGCAACTCTTCAATGTACAATGCCCCAGCCAACGGCCTTGCGGACGCATTCAACAAAACTCTTTGCAACCTGTTGAAGAAAGTTGTTGGAAGAACCAAGAAAGATTGGCATGAAAGGATAAATGAAGCATTGTGGGCTTATAGGACGACATACCGGACACCTACTCAGGCTACACCATACTCACTCGTGTATGGCGTGGAAGCAGTCTTGCCTCTAGAAAGTCAAATTCCATCATTGAGGATGGCCGTACAAGAGGGATTGACTGATGAAGAGAATGCAAAGCTACGTCTCCAAGAGTTAGAAGCACTAGACGAAAAGAGACTCGAAGCGCAACAACGCTTAGAGTGTTATCAAGCTCGGTTTTCGAATGCTCTTAACAAGAAAGTTCGCCCCAGATCTTTTCAGGTGGGAGATCTCGTCCTCGCATTATGTAGACCTATCATCACAACACACAAAATCGGAAGTAAGTTTACTTCGAAATGGGATGGGCCCTATGTAGTACAAGAAGTATACACAAGTGGCGTTTACAAGATTGTAGCGGAGGACGGTTTAAGAATTGGCCCTATCAACAGAAAGTTCTTGAAACGATACTATGCATGAAGTGACTACCAGTTCCTGGCCCGCATGAGCTTAAACTGCGTACGGCACCAAAAAAAAAGAAAAAAAAAGAAAAAGGCTCGTTGGATTGAAAACCCGAAAGGGCGGTTCAAGCAAAAGTTAGAGCACAAGAAAGTCCGTGGAACTAAAAACCCGAAAGGGCGGTTCAAGCAAAAATTAGGACAAAAAAAAAATTCCCTTGAACTACGTGATGACTTGATCCCTTCTCACCGAGGGTACGTAGGCAGCTTGGACAAATAATTCAAGTTTAGTCACATCAAAATAAAAACAAAGGGTTTCCCCCATCAATCCGAACCACTCGAAAAAAAAAATTAATGAAATAAGAAAATGCTTTTATATCATTATGAAAGTTAACAAGTAAACATCAACACTTTGACAAGTTCAAAGAGAAATATAAATAAAGCAAAGAAAGTTTACAACAATAGAATTTGCTATTCCCAAGACAAATCCTTGAAGCCGTTACGCAGTCTCCAAAAGGAAACTCGTAATGTATCTAAAGTCTCGGCATCTGCAGCTGATAGTACAAGAGCTCCTTCAACCACAATCTTATCCTCTCTCAAGCGGGTGACCTCACCATGATGATAAGAAAGTTGTGCATCACTCTCTAAAAGTGATTCGTTTAGTTGACGCAATCTTAACTCTAATTGTTCTTGTTCCCTCTTCAACTCCTCCATAAGCGTATTGGCAGATTGAATAGACTCAAGTATAGAAGACTGATGAACTTCTTCAGCTTGTTGCAGAGCCAAGGCAATAGAAAGTGAAGAGTCAACTGCGGCTAAACGATCGCTCTGAGCCTCAGGAGACAGCTTTTGGGAGTAAGTAGAGTGTGCAGAATGATAGTCAACTGCAGTCACCATAAGTGCATCTATCATAGCTCGTAAAGATGAGACGTTCGCCCCTACATTGTCAAGAGTAGTCATCAACTTGCCAAGCTCATCTTTGAAAGAGGGAAGCCTTTCTAATGAAGCCTTCAAGATTATGCTTTTTACTTGGTTTCCTAAAACGGAGATTACTTTGCGAAGGGTTTTGTCTGCAACACCTAATTTGGGCTCCCCACATGACATTTCAGAAGTTGATGCATAATTAGCCGGCTTTAATAAATGTTGCTGTGCAAGTGAACCTACATTGACCGACGAGTAATGGTTAAGCAAGTAGAATCAAAGATTTCTAAATACGGAGCGTGATAAAGATTGGCATTGTACCTCTTAGGCTAACACCTGAACCACTTATCGGGCGCAAAGCATCATTTTCCTCTTCGATAGGCAAATGATTAAATGGTACAAGCTTGGACACAGTAGGGACTTGATGCACTACTTCTCCCTAAAATATAATTAATTAATTAATTAATTAATATATCTATGTATAAAAAAGGGAGGCTCAAGGCGAAATAAAATACATACCTCATTCATTAGAACCGGTTGTGAAACAGCGGGCACATCACAAAAAAAGTATCATCAAGTGGGTATGCTGCGTCGAAATCGCAATAGAGAGGTCCGACACTTGTCTTCTTATGCCTAAAGTTGACTTCACTATCTTCATTGCTACTTATATGCCCTCGCTTCAAATTGCGAATTCATCGACCGAGGGGAATGAAATCTTCTTGAGAATCTGCTACGCTTTCTGTTTCTCCTTTATCATTAGGGACTCGAGTTGGAGGAACATCAACTGGAGGTGGGTGTTGAACTCGAGGTGCGGGAGTAGTAGAACTACCTTCAACTTCTAGATGAACTTGGAGCGCTCTACCACGAGTGAGTTTATCATGAACTAAAACTTCGTTGCCTTGAGACTTAAGAGATTTTGGCTGAGAAAGCGATGACGACTTGCCTACAGTTGAGATTGTCTTTGATTTCGTCGATTCAAAGCGATACACCTTCAACCACCAAATAACATAATCGGATGTGATCTCAAACTCCCGGATATTGTCCTTAGTGGGTAGGGTTATTGTAGATGCATTGCCAATCTTCAAGCATGATTTCCAATGTGAATACACTGATAGCACAGTCCCATTCCGGAAGTCATCTTTAAGTTCTCCTAGCACATGCTGTACATAACAAAATTGTGTACTGAACCAGTGCGGGCTATAAGGTTGGATGACTCGGTAGTTTTCCTGCCGTAGAGAAACGAATCCCGAACGAAGGCATATCAAATATGTAAAGTCTTCTTTAGAAATATAATCTTCATCAGTCAGTTGTTTGCATTCTGAAAATACTCTTGCCAGACGACTCATTTTCAGTTTACCACAAGTCCGAAACAAAGCTCGAGCTGTTGAATCTTCAAAAAATTTTGCCGAAAGTCTTCCCGAGAACCTTGCCATGATAGGAATGGACTTCTCGGAAGATGATGTAAAGTGTGTGTCTAAGTATTCTCCCAACCATCCATACACATAATGGAAAGGTAGAACAGTTGTGCAATTTTCTGGATCATCTGCACTAGAAATATTGTTCAGCCTCGTGTAAATGCTGGCCAATACCGGAACTGCTAGGCCAAATGATACACCGTACGCCATTTGACTGGCAACTTTGAAAACGCCTGGTCTGATCAAAGTGACGTCATCTTTGGGAAATACAAATTTGCACAACCAGCAAGCAAGGAATGCAGCCAAGTAGGATATTTCCATGCTTTCATTAGTTATACCCAAATCTTCAAAAACCCCTTTCTCTTCCTCAGTACGTTTCAGTGCCATCGGAATGATACCAGATGGATCAGAGTCCTCCTTTGGCTTTTGTGACTTGTTCCATATGGTCTTCCTTGAAGGCTTTTTATACTTGAATGGCCCTCGATACCAGTACTTTATCCAAGCAGTCATTCTCACTCTAGATTTTCCTTTAGAATCCCGTAAAATCTTGTGATACACCAAGAATAAGTAGCGACAAATATGTGGGATATAAGACACGCCTTTATGATCCTTCCTGTTGAGACTCTCAGTAGTTGCAATAACTTCATCATAAAATCAACCTGTAATAGGGAGACCGCCAATTTCATGAAGATCCCAAAGGGAAATAGACATCTCTCCTTGCGACATATGAAGAGTATTTGTTGACATATGAAGAGTATTTGTTGCAGGACACCAGTACTCGCAAAAGGCTCGAATGACTGGAGCATGTTGATCATAGCTAAATAATGAGGCAAACACTGCATTATATAGGCCGGTGCTTTTAAGAACCTGAGTATTTCTACTTAGCACATCTTCAAGCCACTCCCAATAATACTCGGTAAATGTAGATTCACCAGCCGTCGAGAGAGCAGAACTCCAATTCACTGTTCCATTATGGATTCGATCGCTAAGAAGTTCGAACGCCTTTGATGAACCGGTATCCGTATGATGCGAGGACTTTAACTGTAAAACAATGGAGTGAAGGTCCCTATCTGTAGACTTGGATTTTTTGAAGCTGCTCAGTTGAGAAAACACCTCTTGAGACCAAGACGGAATATGAAGAGAATTGTCCACCTCGGATACTTCCGAAGTTAGGAGAGGCGCAACTATAAGCAATGTGGTACCTTCGTCTATGTTATCACTTTCATCCTCAAGAATAGTGATGGTGCCTTTTTTGAAACACTTGAAGAATGTCATCTTTATAAGACGAACGACATGAAACAATATTCAATATCAGAATGGTGACTTCATACTTAAAATTAAAAAATTAAAAATTAAAAAATTAAAAAAATTAAAAAAAAGAAAGAAAGAGGCTTACTTGTACGAGTTTGAAGAGCCAGATAAAGGTGGAATGTCTCGAGAAACAATCTTCACTTGTCTTCCACCTACGTAAAGCCTCAGCACTTGAGCAGGTTATCACCAAGTCAGAGAGATGGATCAAACCCAAGCAGTATAGGACGTCTACATTCTTCACTCGTCCTCCATTTATGTAAAGCCTAAGCGCTTGAGCGGGTTATCACCAAGTCGGAGAGATGGATCAAACCCAAGCAGTATAGGACGTCTACGTTCTTCACTCGTCCTCCATTTACGTAAAGCCTAAGCGCTTGAGCGGGCTATCACCAAGTCGGAGAGATGGATCAAATCGAAGTAGTCTAGGACGTCTACGTTCTTCACTCGTCCTACACTTACGTAAAGCCTAAGCGCTTGAGCGGGTTATCACCAAGTCGGAGAGGTGGATCAAACCCAATCGGTATAGGACGTCTACGTTCTTCACTTGTCCTCCATTTACGTAAAGCCTAAGCGCTTGAGTGGGTTATCACCAAGTCGGAGAGATGGATCAAACCCAAGCGGTATAGGACGTCTACGTTCTTCACTCATCCTCCACGTACGTAAAGCCTAAGCGCTTGAGCGGGTTATCACCAAGTCTGAGAGATGGATCAAACCCAAGGGGTATAAGACGTCCACATTCTTCACTTTCTTTCAAAGTACTTGTTACAAAATATATATATATATATATGTATGTATGAATAGTAAATATTTATATATATAACTTTTTTTAAATAATTAAAAAAATAAAAAAAAATAAAAAAGGAACTGCTTGGACCAGCCCAGTCAGCCCACTTCTCCAAGCCCAAACCTGCAAGCTCCGGCCCTGCTAGCACAGCACACAGCCCAGCTCGCGTCTCAACCTGCTCTAAGCCCAGGCATTTGCCACGTCACGCCAAGACCCAGCCCTTCCTCTCCTAGCGCAAGCCTGCTTCACACACAAGGCCCAGCGCCTTCCAACCACAGCTCAGGCCCACCTCGCGCACCAAGCCTAACGCCTCCATGTTTCACTTTGACCCCAGCGCCTCCCTGCCTCAACTTCAAGCTCAACACACGCAGGCTTGAACCTGCCAACCCTTCCACCTTCCAATCTTGCTTCCACAACAACCAAAAAAAAAAAAAAAAAAAGCTGATGCAAGAGCATGATGAAACAAAGAGTGGTTTCAATCTTACCAACTAGTTTCTTCATAGACCAAGAGGCAAATTCTTGTGGCTGTGAAATTAAAAAAAACACAAAACAAAAAGAAAAGAAATGTCAATTTTCTTCTTTTCGTCCAACGGCCGCAAGCAAGCACATACATATATGAGAGATGAATAAAAAATGCCAAGTCTCCCCACGTTGGTTACTGAAAATTCAAAATGGTGCGAGCCTCAGATTCGTGGACCTTCTTGCCGACAAGAGAAGTTCTTGTTGATCTATTTAGTTAATCTAAATACCCATAAGTACAACGCAATTTAAAGAGGCCAAAAGCCATCAAAGCTCCTAGTGGTGCTAGGGTTTCTTGTTCCTCGTTTAGGAAAATATTGGATTTTGTATCTTGCTTCACAAGATCTTACCAATATTGGATATTATTAAGCTTAATAATATCAACCAAAAAAAAAAAAAAAAAGGAAACCAACGTGGGAAATAAAAAGTCAACGTTGGAAATAGGGTTCATTGGATATTATTAAGTTTAATAATATCACCAAAACAAAAAAAACAAAAAAAACAAAAAAAAAGGAAGAGAAAGGAACACTTCAAGCTGCACCTCCTACATGTGACAAAGCACATATCTACAGTGCATCATAAAGTGAGGGCAATTTGTAGACAAATAAATTTTGGCTAAATTCCACTAAATAAAAAAATAATTAGGGTTTAGTGGATTAAATTGTGGGCCTCATAATTCGCCCATGTGGCGTGTGACTCATCAAAGTCGGATTAGTTGTCAAAAAATGACACGTGGCGACATCCGACGAAGTGCATCAAACGGTTCAAGATGAAGACAAAATTAAGGGAAAGAATCTTTTGTGATTGACTTTGATTTAAATCAAATATTAATCAGGACAATCAATTGAAGATAATCTGGTTAAAGTGCCAGATTATGGGAATTGATTTAAATCAAATCAAAATCCCACAAAACAAGGTTTTAAATAAGGAAAGTTATTTAGGTCAAGCATCCTACAAAAGCCTATAAATAGGAGGCCTCAAGACGAAAGAAGGGCGCAGAAAAAAACCTAGCACTCAGAAGAAACAGAAAACTCTCTGCATTCTTCACCCTACTTTGGAAGAGCCACCAAGCACAACAAATACGTGCCGGTTCCTTCACCACAGAAAAATCCCAAACACCAAACAAGCTTCGTGCTATCCGTTTGATCAAGATCAAGTCTCTACGACCCTTGTATCAAACAAAAATTTTCTTTAAACACTTTGGAGATCAAATTAGAGGATTCAGTACAAAGATTGTAACCCTAAATTTCATTAATACAATATTATTTTGTACATGTGTTCTTGTCTCATTTGTCGCAGGAAATTCGTGTTTACAACGTACTCCTAGAAGCCATCTCTTGGTGTTTGAATATTGGAAGCACTAGCCAGAATCCAAGCTTTGCTATGGAAAGAAATTAAGCACCTCTCCAGCAAGGACATGAATCAGAGGAAAGTGACGCTAGGCATTCAGCCCATGGCAGCACCAGGAGTAGACGTTCCAGATTTGGTTCTAGAAGAATGAACAAGATACAGGATGCTGTACTCTGACAAGAGGCTGCAGCACAAAGGAGCAAGGATACTCTAAATAACATGACAGCCATGATGCAGTGGCAAGTCAACAGGCAATTCAGAAAGGATCGTGAGGCTGCTATTGCAAGAATTCCAAACCCAGATATTGTGGTCCAGTAGCTAGGAAGGATCCTCACCGATAAACAGAACAAAAGTGTATATATATATATATATATAATATGACTACTACCAAACTTGTACCGGGGAAACAATCCAATCGGGGAATTCTTTGACTAGACCACATGGAAGAATCCTCAATTGACCATGTGGCTAGGGAACGAGCCGTCCAACAGGGGGACTAGCTCACCAGCATATACAACAGAATCCTCAATACTCGTACGTCTGTGACAAGTCCTACGCGTGCAGACTAACCCCGCTAAGGGTCTACAAAACACCCTGTCAAGGGTGCCCCGGTTCCGACATATCCAAGTATCCCAAAAGTTTCCAAGTATCCAATCCATGTATTCCAAAACAAGGGAGGTACAAAGGGTAGTGCTAATAGCACTTCAAACTGACATAAACCACAACCCAACTCACATTCCATAATCCCTTTCCCACAAACCCATGTACCTCACACATATCCAAGCGCAGATAGAAATTCTCGAAAATAGCATATATCAACTCAAGATAATCAAAATATACCAATATCCAAATATATTTCAAATACTTTCATAAACATATCACGTTTCAACAATTAATTATATAATAAGCTCAATAATCAAATAAATCATTATGCATAGCTTCCTATCATGAAAATAATGTTTATTATTTAAAAATAAAGTCCACTCACAGATAATCCAATGCTGCTTGACCCTGAGAGGGTCCCGCCCGTTGGGTATGCTGGGCCGGAATACCTATTTAAGAATACAAGGCTAAATTAAAATAGAATACTTCGAAAGAGACTTTAAAATAAAACCCTAGTTTTCCCGAGATTCCAAGTGTGTGAACGACGAATGAGAAGTTCCTAAGGTCCAACTACGTGTTTCGAATGGTGGAATAACCTTGGAAGACGCTCGGTCAACCGAGTGGTCAAACTTTCCAAACTTGGTCAACCAGGCCCGCGGGGCCCACGACCTTCGATTTCGGATCCAAAAGTTCTTACGGGTTCGACAAGGTTTACTAAACATGTCTTGCAAGTTTGGTCCAAATCGAGCAATTGGATCGCTCGCGATCACATGATCGGACGGTCACCGTTTTACACAAACTTTAAGTCATTGAATCAAAGCATCCGGGACTTCGATTCATGATCCGCAAATTCCTACACGATCCTAGAGGTACCTAGATCAACATATTTGGAACGGAGTCGATCCAACAGTCTGAACATATCGAACCTGGATAACGCCTAATATGTGTAAATACGATCGATAGTCAAACGATAACCAAATCCAAATCCAAGCATATCATCATGCTCAAGACGACATGGGAAACATTCTAGCTTATAAAACCAACCTTGACATCCCATCGACGCTCTGCCACCGTCGGAGGTTGTCTAGAGAAATTTTTCGGTGATCGAAAAACTCTAAACTGCCAACCAATAATCATACTAACAGATCAAGCACATCAAGGGAAGTAAGTTTATCCCTCTACTCGAAGATCAATTTAGCCATCAAAGCCCTCGAATGAAATGTTTTCTCGTCGAAAAACCTAGAAATTTCTAGGTTTGGATTCGATGGTTTCGGGTTGAAATCACGTCGGGTCTTTGAGGGAAATTACAAAGGTGAGGTAGGGGAGTGTTTTGGAACCCACTTGGTGGTCGGTGGTGGTTGTGGTTGGCCGAAAAAACCATCGAAAGTCATAGCTTTGACAGTGCTACTTTTGAGCTTGGTTTTCGTTCAAAATTTTGGTTTAACCCCTTGGAATCAAAGCTGAAAATTGGTATGGATGTGAAGAGGAGAGAGAGTTGAAAAAAAGGGACCAATTTCTTGGCCGGAGACAGCCGGATGTGGCCGAAATCGCCTTCAGAAGTCGTCGAGGTCGTCAGGGTCTTGGCGACTAAACAGAGGAGAGAGAGAAAGTGAGAGAGAGAGAGAGAGAGAGAGAGAGATCTGAGTTTTAAAAATCCAATTTCAAAATATTTACAGTTGTGCCATTGGACTTCCGTTGATCGTAACTTCTTCGTTACAACTCCGATTCAAGCCCACTATGTGTCTACGAACTCGTATCGACGCGATCTACGTCATGGTGCCATTCAATTCCCCAAAATCTATTGAATTAAAAAGTGACCAAAATAACCTTGTCTTTGATGGCAAAATTGTAATTTCATAATTAAATAAATTATATAGATTAAATAAATGGTTAAAAGTTAGGTCGGGATGTTACATGTATGGATGAGTTTGATGCAATACACCCCTCTGCCCTGCCAGTGCCCCAATCTACTTGTGATAGTGAATCAAGTGAGGTAATTTCTAATGATCTATCAGTGTTAACTTATCAGTTACACCCACAAACCACTCATGGGAAAATTAAAGTACAATATTCTCTTGATATACATGCCATGTCTAAATATCTCATTAGCCATTATGTGTCAACTCATTGTTTATCTAAGTCATATGCATCATATTTGTGTCAGTTATCTAGTGCATGTGTGCACACTAAGTTGCATGATGCTCTTTCTGACCCCAAATGAGTGGATGCCATGAATGTTGAAATGGAAGCTTTGAATAAGAATGAAACTAGGGATTTAGTCCCTTTACCAAGAGGGAAGAAAGATGTTGGGTGCAGATGAGTGTTTACTTTGAAGCATAAGACAGATGGTTCTATTGACTGTTATAAGGCTAGATTGGTAGCAAAGGATTATACTCAGACCTATGGAGTGGATTACTTGAAGACCTTTGCTCCAGTAGTAAAGTTCAATATGATTGTGACTGGAGATGATTAGGCAGAAATGCAAAATCTTTAGAAGTATTTAGCTTCCGAGTTTGAGATGAAGTCATTGGGTGACTTGAAGTACTTTCTTAGGATTGAAGTTGCCAGATCTAAGCATGATATCTTTTTGTCCCAAAGGAAGTATGTTTTGGATTTACTTGCAGAGACTGGAATGTTGGATTGTAAACCAATTGATCCTCCCAATGAACAAAATCATAAGTTAGGGTTATATCCTGATCAAGTCCCTACTGACAAGGAGCGTTATTAACGGCTTGTGGGGAAATTGATTTATTTAGCTCATGCATGTAATGATATAGCATATGCAGTGAGTGTAGTGAATCAGTTTATGCATTCTCCTAGTGAAGATCATATGGGTGCTGTGATGCGTATTTTGAGGTATCTGAAAGTAACTCCTGGAACAAAGTTAATATTCTCCAAGTATGGTCATATGGATGTGGAAGGGTATACAAATGCCGATTGGGCTGGTTTAGTCACTAATAGACATTCTACGTCTGAGTATTTCACATTTTTTAGTTACCATCTTGTTACTTCGAGGAGTAAAAAGTAAATAGTGGTGTCTCGATCTAGTGCCGAAGCCGAGTATCGTGGGATGGCTCAAGGTGTGTGCGAGTTACTATGGTTGAGGAGATTGTTGGGAGATCTTGGGTTTGAGCCCCAGAAACCCATGGATTTGTATTGTGACAATAAAGATGAAATTGTAATTGCTCATAACCCTGTACAACATGATCGTACAAAGCATTTGGAGGTTGATTGATATTTTATTAAAGAGATGTTGGATGCTGAGATTATTTCTTTTCCATTCTTATCATCCGAGTATCAGCTAGCAGATGTTCTTATGAAAGTTGTGTCTACTACTGTCTTTCTCAACTCGCTTGACAAGTTGGGCGTGCATGACATCTTTGTTCCAACTTGAGGGGGAGCGTTGGCAAGATCCTAGTTTGATTAGGAGATTTATTTCTAGAATAGAATTTTATTTCTTTCTCTTTTGTACAAATCTTGTGCAATTAGGAGTTTATTTGTTTTCTTGTATAACCCTACTAGGGTTTACACACTTGTATTATAAATACATCCTTTTGGAGAATGAAAATATATCAGAAAATATTTAACCCCATATTGTTTGACTAAAACATGTGTAAAGATTTTTAAAGCCCACGAAATCCAGGGCTAAGCATGTGTTTAAAGTCCATGAATTGCAGTCCGGTTTCCTCCTCTCTTTTTTTAATTTTTTTTTTGCTTGGCCCAAAATGACGTCGTTTTGGCTAGGCGTGCGCTACACAGCACAACAAACAGACTTTGGCTGAGTTATTTTGCCAGTCCATTGATGTTGGAGGCCCTATACAAAGAGAAATATTAAGACCCTATTTTTTTAAATGAATGAAACAAAAATTCACAATTCACAATTCAAAAATAGAATTGAAAATTTTCCATACTTAAGAGTTAGAACCCAATCAATTATATGCCTTTTGAAAAACTGAAAAATAATAATCATAATAATCATAATAATAAGACTTTTAAAAAAAATATTGTACTGCACACAAAATCCACGTTCAATTTAAAATAGCAAAACCCAATAACATGAGTAATGAGGTGACATGAGAGGTAGGGATGCGCCACAATCTGAAACTTTTTTTAAAATTGTTTTTATTTAGTTGCAATTGAATAGGATTAGAATATGTCAAAAAGTAGCAAAACACCCCGTTTCAATTTTAAATCAAACTAAGTCATAAACGAGGCCTTTTAATATGAGAGAGAAACCTAAAAGAAACTTCAGCACGCTGTTGTCTTCTTCCTCGCGCAGTTACGAGTTTGCAACTCTAAAAGTTTCAAGATTTTCCCTGCCGTGTCTTCTTCCTTTGGAGGCCCCTGATTTTTGGGGGCCCTGTGCAGTTGCACAATCTGCATAGGCTATGGACCGGTTGGAGTTCACCATCACCAACTGAGCAGAAGGACAATTTGAAGCACCTACACCTCCTTGCGCCTTAATAGGTCCGCCACTGAGTACAAACTATTACTTTGATATAATCATATATTAGAGGTAGTAAAAAACCCGTATAAACCCACGATTATCAAATGGATTATAAAGCAGTGGGTGGCTTTCATCCACTAGTTCTTTTGGTACATGTAGGACACAATTGTTGTATTTAAACAGCCCAAGTGAGTATCTTATCTTGTCCCCATAATGCTTTACTCGATGGAAGCATGCTTTCACTATATCATTGCTCCATGCCTAATAAACACAAGTCAAACAAGTTATCATTAAATTAACTTAAGATAACAACTTATTTGCCAGTATTTCATTTGTTTCAGCACTACTAACAAAAATCAATGAGCATTGGATGGTGTCCACTAAAGGGATTTTTATTGACAATGGTGTCCACAAAAAGAGTTTATACTGATTGTGGGTGCAAATATTTTCGTCTCCAATTACAGCACGCCACCTGGAAAAAAAAGAAAAGAATATCCCTTAAATTAGTTAATTGAATCAATTTATTTGGCCAATTAATTAATAGGGATAATATCTTATGTAACAACTTGATCCTAAATCAATTTTATTTATTAATTTATTCAAGTAAAAGACAATTTTACCCCCGTATGAATTTGGGAATTTCAATTGTACCGTTGCTTAGAGCACGTCGAGATGAGTCCGTAGACACGTAGTTGGCTCAAATCCGAGTTGTATTGAGAAAGATACGATTAAAACAGTAATTTTGCCAAACTGGATTTTTAAAATCCAGATTTCTCTCTCTCTCTCTCTCTCTCTCTCTCTCTCTCTCTCTCTCTCTCCATTGTGAAAACCCTCACTCCCCGACTATTTTGTAGAGCCGTGCAGTCTGGAGGTCACCATCGCCACCACCGACCGTCATCTGGGATGGCACCGGTCCCAAAAGGACCGCCACATCCTCCTCCTTCCGTTCCACCCCACCTCTGACGCTGGCGCATGGGCAAGGTTGTGAGGCCACATTTTGCCCTGATGTGATCCTCGTGTTGCCACGAGTGCGTAGTTATGCTCGGATATGAATTTGGATATCGTTTGATCATCGATCGAATATTGCATATTAGGTGTTATTCGTGTTCGATATGTTCGGGACGTTGGATCGACTCCAATTTAGTATATGTTGATCTAGGCATTCTTAGGATTGTGTAGGAATTCGCGGATCGTGAATCGGAGCCCTAGATGTTCCGATTCAATAATGTAAAGTTTGCATTAAACGATAAATGTTCGATCACGCGATCGCGAGTGATCCGGCCGCTCGACCGAAACTAAATTTGTAGGGCATGTTCAGTAAATTTGGTTGAACATGTAGGAAATTTCAGATTGGAAAAATGGAGTCGTGGGCCCCGCGGCCCGGTTGACCCAATGTAGGAAGTTTGACCCTCGGTTGATCGTGAGTCTTCTGAGATAGTATCGTCCTTCGAGTAGTGCTAGGACGACTGTGTAAACAAGGTTTAACTATTTGTGAATTGCTCTGATTATGTTTGGATTACATGTTTATGTTATAGTGTTTAATGATATTTTGGGTGTTGTTCTGATATTCGAAGTTTAGTATGTTAACTATTTATTTATTCTTATTATCAGTATTAATAAAGTGAATGATTGGGTGATATTGGATTATTCAAATGTTTGTGGGTTATTGAATAACCGCTTTTATTTTCTAAGGATGTTGGTGTGGATGAGAAATTAATTAAATGTTTATTATATGTTTAAATTTAATATATATTCAATGGATTGAAGATGATGAGTTTCAGAATATGGTTTCCAAAGACGACGGTTTTACAAAACCGGCGTAATGTATCATCTTATACAACCCTAAAATGGGTTGATTTTAAAACATGGCGCTGGTCAATTAACCAGCATCGTCTTTTAAAACACGCTAAACAAAAGGAGCTGCTTAAGTGAATTCTCCCTCGACCTAAAATTCAGATTTCCCCGTCTGTGTGAAAACCTAATCTCTCCCTCCTTGAAACCTCATGAGCTCTTCTCTCTCTTTCCGTGAAACCCTCTCTGAAACACTCCCTTTCTCACCTTTCTACTCCTCAGCCATCGACGCCATGGACGCAGCGACGCCGTCAACGACATCATCTTCTTCGCATCAGTCATCACCAGCCACCATCGAGGCCATCTTCATCCCAAACTTTGTTGACACTCGCAAACTGACGTCGTGAGGTGGACAACACCACCAAGAAGACATACAACCTCTTCGATAGAAAAGAAATCAGAGAGACAGAGGTGAAGAGGTGATGGTCATCGTCTATCTCTCGATGGCTCTCTCTTGCTGGAGCTCTCTTTCTTGTTGTCTCTCTCTCTCTCTAGCTCGCTCGATCTCTCTTGCTGGCTGGCTCCATGAGAGCCTCCCTTCCTCCATTCCACAGGTAACAACTCTCCTTCTCTTATGATTATTTTCTATAATTTTTGAAGAATCAATTTCTATATCCCTAATATGATTTAAGGTTAAAATATTTGGGTGTTTAATTGTAAATTATCTTGGCAAATTGTTATATTTTTGTAAATATTTTCGATTTATATAGAAATTAAGGCAACTTTTCTGAATTTTTGTTTTTTTGTTTTTTGTTTTTGTTTTAGGGATTTATATGTATGAATCAGAAAGGTGAGAATCTACAAAAATATAACTTCTATTGTGATGCCCTTCTATGGTTATCGTTATGCTCTTCAAAATTTTGCTTGGCTTATATATGTCCCATGATCTTAGTCCATTATTTATGAATTTGGTATCCATAAAAGGCCTTATCTCTTCAAAGCTGAAAGACTTTAACCATGGCACCCTCCCTTTTCTCTCTGCCCCTCCTCTGCCCCTGCATTGGTATTCTCCAAATTCCACAGTTCTGTAAATGCAAGTTTTTATGAACTTCAATACTGTTCAGTTTCATTTGTACTTAATTGCTGTGTGACGTCGTTGAAATGGGTTTATCCACCATTGTCTCTACATAAAGTTTTTAAGTTTGTGTAGATTATTAAGAATTTAGATCTTTTTTGTTATATTCTTTAGCTTGCTGGATTGACATCTGTTATATTGATAGTTTGCACTGATCTGGTTCGTGGTGCAAAGGACAAGAGGCTCCGGGTTAAGGGACCCGTGAGAATGCCAACCAAGATTCTGCACATTACCACCAGAAAGTCCCCTTGTGGTGAAGGTATGTTTCACTGTGAAATGTTCTTGCTGTTAACTTATGGCTTCATGCTTTATGGGCAAGGCAAGGCTTATGGCTATGGCCATTTACTCAGAGTTGGGAGTTCTCTTGTTTGTGCCAAGTTACATAAGTAAAATTTGTTGCTTACTGTGGCCTATTCATGACTGACCAGTTATTGAAGTACAGTTGCTCTGTATTTGCATTTTAAAGGGTTATGTATCTTTAAAATTTTGTTTGTGATTTACAGGTACCAACACATAGGACAGATTTGAGTTGCGTGTCCACAAGAGGGTGATTGACCTCTTCAGCTCTCCTGATGTCGTCAAGCAAATTACTTCCGTTACAATTGAGCCTAGTGTGGAAGTGGAGGTTACAATCTCAGACTCTTAAGCTGGACATGTTTTCAGTGTAGCTGTCCTACTTAAATATGTGCTTGTTTGTTGTGTTCTAATCTTTTGTTTTGTGCTGTCATGAGAAATAGGCCATGTGTGTTTACTTGATTAGTGGCTTAGAGACAATAGAGTGACTTCTATAATTATCTTGATTGTATATCTCACTATTACATTATTTTGGCTTGTTAAGCAGTTTCCTACACCATGGAAGTGGTTCTAATGAAGCTACTGCTAGCGTGGGGGAAGTAGTGTTGGTTCAACCTGCTGTTAAATGCAGGGGAAAAGTGGTGATGATGAAGGTATAGCTTTGTATACATATGGAGAACTTGACTTGAAGGATAATTAGGTATAGGAATTTTGGTATATTATTATAATTAGGCTTGCAGCTTGCAGCTATCGGCCCTAGAGTACTTTCATTTTTTAGATTTTAATTTGTTCTATTGTACTCTTGATATTCTATTTATGAAAGAAACAATTTTTGAGTATATATGTGCGGCGTGGGTAATAGCATATTTGAGTATGTTTCTGATACCATTGGAAACAAGAAAAAAAGAAGAAGCTAAAATGTAAAATTACAACGTCAATTTTACAGTAAATAGACGATGGTTTTGTTGAAAAAACCGTTGTCTTAGAGTTAATAGACGACAATATTTCAAGAAACCGCAGTCTTCACAATTAATAGACGACGGTTTTTTAACAAACCCGACGTCTTTGGATACGATAAGCGACAGTTCTTTCAAAAAAACCGTCATCTTTATATCTAATAGACAACAGTTCTTTCAAAAAAAGGTCGTATTTACATTTAATAGACGACAGTTCTTTCAAAAAAAATGGTTGTCTTTACATCCAATAGATGACGGTTTTGAGTAGAAGTGTCGTCTTTACAAATAATAGACGACGGGGATTTACAGTCATGGTTTTATGCATCAAAAGATGTCGATCGATCTCATGATGGTTGAAAAACCGGATACACGACGGTAGATTACCGTCGTTTATTGCGATTTTTGTAGTAGTGATATGCGTTCTCGGGCCGACTACATGTCCCTCGAGTTCTGCGAGGAATGCGGCTTAGGTTGACTAATGGTCCCCTGAGGCCTGCGAGGAATGCGGCTCGGGTTAACTTTGTGTTTCCGAGGCCTACGAGGAATGTGGCTAGGTTAACTTTGTGTTTCTGAGGCCTGCGAGGATGGAATTGACGGAATAATATTGGAATTGACGGATTATTATTGGAATTGATGGAATGTTATCGAAATTGATGGAATATTAAAGAAATTGACGGAATATGGATGGGGGTACGTCCAGGTGGAGAGTTTTCTAAGTTTTAAGGATTTTATACATATCACAATTAATTTCTTAAGCGATGAGTTTGTTTTATAAGTAAAAGAGGAAAATATATGTTTAAGTTAAGTTGTTGTTATTGACATGAATATTTTACGAAGTCAATGTAATTTTAATAATTTTCTCATTTTCTTACTTATCTGTAATAAGTTAATTATAAATCCTTATATGTATATAATTATAATTGGGTTTTATGTGAGTTTCGAAGGAAAGGTTAAAAGTGTCTTCGGCGGTTGTTTGTTTTATTTTTATTTTCATCTTTATTTTTATTTTATATATATATTAATCTAAACCAATAATACATAAATTGATTTATGAATTAGAGGAAGTCCAGTGAGTGGACTTTGGTTTTATAAATTATTTTATGCAATTAAAGTTTTATTATTTGATCTTGAATGAATGATTATGAATTTTACTTTTCAAGCATGATTGTTTGATTTCGATTATTTTTATTATATTATGTTTATATTTAAGTTGAGCATGGCTTGGAAAGTAAGAAGGATAATGGCAACAGGATTTAAGGATGGAAGAGAAATAGTTTTATAATTTTTTAGGAAATGTTTTTAAACCACCATAGATACCCATGTTGCCTTCGGTTATAATGTTGCCTTCGGTTATAATGTTGCCTCGATTATTATGTTGCCTTCGGATTATTGTTGCCTCCGGTTATGTCAACGCGTTCGACAGTTGCCCCACGAGTCCTAGGGATACTCGGATGGTGCGGAGCAAGGAAATGCGGATTAGGTTGACTAAATGTCCCCTGAGTCCTGCGATGATTGCGGCTCGGGTCGACTTTGTGTTACCAAGACCTGCGAGACAAATTGTGACACGAGGAATTGACAGTATACTGTGGGAATTGATGAAAATTAAGGAATTGACGGTTATATAATGGGTACACCTAAGTGGAAGTGAAATATTGATTTTTCAATGCTTTAACTGATTTAATGATATATGTAAATGTGAATGTTATTGAGCATATCGCTAACATGAGAACTTGGATTGATTTGCAATCACAATGGACAAGATACATAAGTGCAGTATAAAAAGAGAAAGAACTACGTGTGGCTTGATCCCTTGTTAAGGGTACGTAGGCAACCTAGAGCTTCTAGGTGCAGGCGCGAGACCAAAGGATTGGAAAAGCTGTTTAGTTAAATTATTTTGAAATCTATTACTGTATTCATGTTGATTCAGAAGTCTGGAATAGTTTCTGTTGGCAAAACATTTATTTGAATCAAAGAGGCCTAAGGCCATTTAGTTCTAATGTTGGATTGATGGAATTTTATGTTGATGTATGCTGAACGGTTGGGATATGTGTATATATATTGTTTTTTGTACAGGTAGAATATTTTGGGAAATGAGCAAGTTACAGGGGAGACTCTGCCGAATTTTCTGCAGAAGTCAAGCCAGAAGAAAATATTAGGTTTCTAGTTAGAAGGGGAGTTCAGTCATTTGTGCTCGTCACCCGCCAGGTGTCAGACACGCACAGGGTTCGGCGCAGGTTCCAAAGTGGAATTTGGGTCGGGTCCTGTCAACTTAGTATCATAGCATTAGGTTAAATTCCTGCAGACTCATTATCTCGTGTGCATCCTTGTTATGGGAATTGTTGATGCTTCTTGTTGACTCGCTTCTCCCAACTTCTGAACAAAATTGAAAGTTGAATCAACTTGACAGGATCGAGTGGGCTCGGGTAGGGCCTTGTCCCTTGACTTCTCTCGACTCTAATTCGTGGGGTTGCGTAGGCGTGCCACTATTGGATATGAGACCAGTCCAATAGACCTGGTGTGGGGGAGTGTTGTGAGTTGATTTGGTGATGTTCGCGTTCTTTCTTTGGGCTTCTGCTCAAGCCATTGTGCTCCAAGGGGGTACTAGCCTGGATTATTTCTTTCTAGCCTCAACTAAGAGGACTTCAATATTCTTTCATTCATGTGTGTCAACTTGATAAGTATGAGCGATACCTGATCAAGCAAGGGGAGAAACCAAGATCGTGGTTAGTAGTACCATGTTTGGGCTTAACAACCTAATTTGAAATTCATGTAACCCTTGGACTGGGCCAACAGTCAATTCGGGTCCGACTCGACTTCCTATCTCTTGTACCAATACAGCCTTATTCGGGCCCGAATCCCTCCTTTGGGTCTGAATGATGAATTTAAAAGTGCAAAAGCAGGAAATTAAATTTATCTACTGAATCAATTTATAATATATGTACGTAAGCGATTAAATGACAAGTGCTTAATGAAACAGTTAAAATGGATTCTGCAATCCCTTCATCTAATCTTAAGTTAATGACAAGAGGAAGACAGAGGTTCTTTTTAACTAATCCATTTGACTAATCCAAAACATAAATTACAAAACAAAGAAGGACTGGAGATTTCTCTATCTAGTTAGATGATTACATGAATTCAAATTGATCATTTTAAAAGAAAATCATACCATGAAGATGGCATAGCAACAAAAGATGAATGCAGGAGTTGTTAACTGGCTATCTGGAAATTAAGCAGGCTGGTTTGAAAAGATCTTGAATTTTTCAAGTATTTTCGAGACATTGCATCTAGTTTGGAGAGAGAGTCCCCTTCTTCTATGGCGGAAGCTCTTTATTTATAGGCAAGGAGAGAGCTTGCAATGATAGAGGCTGAGAAAGGATATTTGGCTGCTGTCCAAAGTTAGCTGTCGATTCGCTGATCTGAAATGGTTGATAGGAGGGATGATGGAACGTTTCTGATAAGAACTGCTGGTCCTTTGTGATAATCCTCTGACTTGAACCCTTTGTACTCGAAGATCTGGTTGGCAGCTTGGTCCTTCTTTGGTTCTAGTGGCTTTCATACAGCTTGTTTCCTTTCTGGGCGAGAAGAGAGTCAAGTCGTCATTAATGGTGATAACCTCTGTCAGACCCTCACGTGGGTCTATGTATAACGGTTACCAATCTTTTTAACTTTAGTGTGACTCAAAATCTGGGCTTCCTGTTCTTGGGCCTTGGACTAACTTTTTTTATACTGACGGACCTCTAAGTAAAGGGGTTCCTTTGGTTTTGAGGAAAAAAGACAAAGGCTGTTGGGCCTGGGCCTTGTAAAATATTCTTTTGAAAAGTAAACCATATTTGGTCCATTCACCAAAACTGGATACAAACAGGAGGTCTGTTAGCATCTTTGAGATTCCTTCTTCTTACCTTCTACTCCTGTGGATACAAAGCCCTTTAATACTAGAAGCAGAACATCCTAGAATACGAAGTAAATCCAGAACTACCAAATTTCTCAGGAAACTCAACATTTATAACCTCAGCATACTTTTCTAGAGGCTCGAAAACAATCGCCTTAAAATTCTAATTTTCAATTCTCACAATGTATATATTTGACAGCAAACACATAAGCTACAGTTTATTTGTGGGTGATGGAAAAGAATCAATTTGAGCCAGCTATGGAAAAATATGGAAGTTACAAAAAAAATTCTTTTTTTTAAAAAAAAAAAAATTTGAAAAGAAAAAAGAAACTTTGGGATTGCTAACACTTAGGGGTCATTTGGCATGGCAGACTGTCATGGACTGGACTAAATCCTGAGACTGTATCGGATTAGCATGAATTGGAGTAAGCTGGATTAAGTACTGACCTACGTTTGGTGCTGCGTCGGACTAAGAAGCTGGATTGTAAAAATAGTGAAAACCTATGTTTCCTGCTGTGTCGGACTAAAAAATAATTATTATAATATTTAAATTTAATTTGGATTTTTGACCTAAAAGATAAATAAATGCTACAAAGAAACCCAATTCAAAGATTTATAACAATATCTGGCAAAAAACAAAAAGATTTAAATAATAATAAAAAGAAAACAAAAATTTTTTTTTTTTTTTTTTTGAAGAATAAAATTATGATATTTATTTTTTGGCTTCCCAAGATTAATCTTAGTTGGTCAAAACATTGTTAAAGGAGATAAGCTCACTCTATATAATTCTAGGTTTTTCAGGGCCCAAGTAAAATAATATTTTTAAATTTTTTTTATATATATGTAAAATTTTTGTATATTTGACTTTCGACTTCAAACTGAAAAATATAATTTGACAAGGTAAAAATTACTTGCGATAAATAAACCATCACATCATGAATTATTAAACTTGTTTCAATATCAAAAAAATATCAAACATTTGTAAATTACTATAGTTTGATTTTCCAAATGCAATATCAAAATAATTATTGTTATATTTAAATTTAATTAAGGATTTTTATCTATAAAAAATAAATGCTGCAAAAAAACATTTAAAGATCTAAGACAATAATTAAAAGAAAACAAATAAAATTATGATATTTTTTAAAGAGTGGCGTCGGACTCACGTGTTTTATTTAGCGAACCACTTTTTAAGCTCATTGTATTAGATGAGCAAGTGGGGTGTTTTTTTCACTATTGGACTATACAGTCTCATTTAAGTTAGTTCCTTATCTTACCAAACAAGGATTTTGAGTGCTATTTAACCCAGTCCAGTCCAGTGAGGCGTACCAAACATGGCCTTGGCCTTAGAGTACAATGGTTTTGTCGAGAATTCAGGTTACTTGAGGAGCAAGTTTCCTTTTATTTATATTTCAATTAGGTTCTTTGTAGTACTAATAGTGGCACGTGTTTGTACACATTATATCCTGGGAGAATATTCGGGATAGATCCTCTTCACACTCAATCCTCTTCTTCCTCGATCCTTGCAAAATAGATTTTGTCAACGGAGCACACCCGAGGGGTGTTGGCTAAAGACCCTTCGATGCCTAAGTCAGTTAAATGGTCTTAATAAGAATTCAAAACAACACAAATTCAGATTTAGGGGACATATAAAATAAGAATTCAAGACAACACATATTCAGGGTGCAGACAATAGTGACAAGTTGATCAAGTGTGGAAATTGAATGATAAATAATTCTTCTTATTTCGGTATTAATTAGAATCGAATGACAAGACTATAAACCAAAGTCAAGAGAATGCAGCAACCATTGCTAAAATATGAATATGGTTTGAATACTTTGGGTTTTTCTTTATTCTTCTCCATAAGGAGGTATATATAGGAGTTTACATATGAAGGTTTTACAAGGAATTAGATATAGTAAAGAATTAGGAAAGTATCTCCTAATTGTACAATGATTTATCACTTATATAAAACATAGGAAAGTAAATCCCTTAATTAATCAAGGAAGTAAACCTCCTTGATTAATTAGGAGACTTATGTCATCACGAATGCCCAACTTGGTAAGTGAGTCATGATATACTCTTCCACACTCACAGCATATGCAATATCTAATCTTGGAGGACGTATGAAGAGTAGAACCTTTGGTGGTGATAGAAGAAGGAGTCTAGGTTGACCGCATGCTTCTGTGAGTTTGCAATAAGATGGAGAATCGTATGGGTTCTTGACATCGCAGCGGAAGTAAGATGTGATATGAGAAGGTGAGGAAGGTGATGTGAGAAATTTGATGTAGGAATTGGATTTAAGAGGTATGTGTTTAGGGATTTGGATAAGAGGATTTGAGGACTTTAGATTTGAGGGATTTGGATTTGGGGAAAAAAAAAAATTGAGGAATTTGATTTAGGGTTTTGGATTTGAATATGAGAAATTTGAAGAAATTTGAAGAAATTTGAGAAACTTGAGATAAGGGTGGATTTGAATATGAGAAATTTGAAGAAATTTGAGATAAGGGTTTAGAGACAAAACAAATTCTCTTC
Organism: Prunus persica; assembly: GCF_000346465.2. Taxonomy (NCBI): domain Eukaryota; kingdom Viridiplantae; phylum Streptophyta; class Magnoliopsida; order Rosales; family Rosaceae; genus Prunus; species Prunus persica. The sequence continues at coordinate 19,524,083 of NC_034012.1, forward strand.
ACTCCCCTTCTACCCTTGAAGAGAAGGGGTCGTCAGAGTCAAGAAATAAGCAACATCTTCTAGGGATACGTCAATAAACATAGCCCTTTCACTCTTTTTTCTTTTTTTGGGTAGAGTTTGCCCCTCCTAGTACCACAACCAATCATCTTGCTGCTGAGGATGTCCTGTTGTGGCTATAAAGGCAGAGGCAGGAGTTGGTGCCGTTGGAACTGTAGGACTAACAGAAGCTGAGTCAGAAGATGTGTCGAGTGATTTGCCCCTATTCTTGCGCGGAGCTTTGGAGTGGTCCCACCAATCCGGGTAACCAATCAATTCGTAACAGCCATCACGAGTATGTTTGCTTTCCCACAGTGAGTGCATTTGCATTCCGGACGATAGCTTGTGACTTGAGTCTGAGAAGCACCAGTGGTAGAAGTCGGAGGACCCTGTGGACGTTGGGTGGCTAGGACAGTAGTGTCTGGAGTACTGGTCATGGTCAGTCGTTGTTGAGCTTCGCTACGGACATATGCAAAGGTTTGGTCAAGGTCTAATTTAGGTTCTTTGCACAAGATCCATGGCAGCGGAAGAATTTTAGGGGTAAAAAAAAAAAAATGTGTTTCGGAATTTGAAGATATGAGGGATGTGGATGGAGATCTGAATTTGGTAAAGAGAAATATGAGTTTGGAGAAATATGAGGAATTTGAGGAATATGATTTTAGGGTTTGTGTTTGAAGAAGTTTGATATGAGGATTTAGGGTTTGTGTTGGAAGAAATTTGATATGAGGATTTAGAGACAACCGAGGATCGATTGCTCTGATTAATTAGGAGACTCACGTCAACAACCATAAGTTGAAGAAAGTTCAAAGCATCGTATGACTATCAGGAGCATATTTTGTTACAAGCATATCAATCTCATGACGTAGTTGTATGAAAGATCAAAGGTAATTGTGTCGTCAACACCGATGTCTAGCTTCGATGTCTTTGTATTAAGGTTCTTCATTACTGTGAATGTAGTCGTGGATTGAACCATATCTAGCTTCATCTGGGTTAGGCCTACTTGGCCTTCTCTTCCCATAAACAATGGCCATCATTTGATTTTAGGCATTTTATGAAGTTCTATCCATTACGGTGTCTCTCAAAAATCAAAACCATGAATAAATTGCATATACCTTTTTTTTTTTTTTTTTTTTGTGCCCCTTTAATTTTTTGCGCTTGGATGTGATTAGAGCAAACTCTAATAGTAATAAGTAATATCACGAGACATGACAATGTATCTAGAAGGCAAGAAAAGTAAGAAATATTCTCGATACCTAAAGACACATTTATTATAAGGCCATGGTTTTGCCCCATGAACTATTTGCATATCGTCAATTTAGCCCCTTAACAATTTTTTCAGTAAATTAAGGACTCCAATTGTTTAAAAATTGTCAATTGAGGACTTACCGTCAAAATTTTCAAATTTCATCCAAATTCCAGTCCAAATTAAGGGTAAATTTATAATTTTTATATAAAAATTTACAGAAAAAGAGAATAAAAACATCACTTTGTGGATAAAAAACATCACCACGCGCCCAGCCACCCCCTTCCCCGCCCCACCTCTCCCACGGTGCCCCCAACTCATTCCCACGGTGCCCCTAAAACCACCTTTCTCTCTCTGATCTTCACCAAACTAATTCCCACTGGCTTTAAGGATCTGGCTCCCAACCTAACCTTAACCAGAGTTGCAGAGGTTGAAAAAATTGGCATCTTAAAATTGACCAATGACACTAGTAGGCTAATGGGTCATGATTTGTACGCTCCCCCCTCCCCTCTACCCAGAAAACTCCCAAGCCCAACGCCGCCATACTTGTTAGAAGTATGCCCTAAAGCCAATCATGAGATGTAAACTCTAAGGATATTTTACCTAATTAATTAAGGGCATTATGTTATTTTGAGTAATAATCTTAGTCATTTAATTCAAAAGTAATTAGAGTTTAAATTGATATATTTATTCTTCTCATGAGGAGGGATATATATACTACATACAGAGTAGGTACAAATAGGAAATATATACAAAATCTCCTAATTCTAATCAAATTAGATCATTACAATAAAATACAAATTATATTCCTAATAGGAACAGTTGACTTTGACTCACACCAATAATTTAATTAACCATCAAGTCCATGGATCGTGAGACATAGAAAGTGACTTAAGGAAGTTAAGTTAGGAGATCGTTCCGTACCATGTCAACATCCTAAATGATTCGTGGTCATAGGATAATCAAATGGGCATTGATAATCTTTAAAAAATATAATGCACGGTATCTGTTCAATTATGAGGATGATTGGTCTCGAGTCAGTCATGTGGAGACACTAAGATAAGTGTATGGGTGTTCAGTAGAGAATGAATTCACTGAATGTGATCAATAGAGAGAACTTGAATGAAAGTTTTACTTACATGTCAATCAGGATCTCTCAAGTTGGAATAGTGCAAATTAGTCCTAGACCTGAGACACAACGAGTTGTCTCATGGAAACGTCGTGGATGGGAAGGAAGTGCTGAGGTTTCATACCAAAAAAAGAAACAAAAAGGGTTGCAGGCTAAGGAGAACGGGAGGGAAGAGGTAAAGAGAAGTAAAAAGAAGAAAGAAAAAGAAAGGAGGAGGAGGAGGATTGTAGGCCAGAGAGAACAAGAGGGAAGAGATAAAGAAAAGTAAAAAAAAAAGAAGGAGAATTGTAGACCAGGGAGCAAAACAAAAAATGAAGGAGGTGCATGCTAGCGAGAGCGAAAGGGAAGAGGAAAAGCAAATAAAAAATAACTTACAGCTGTCAGCATTTAAATGGTTTGGGATGCTGAGCTAGACTGCTGACCTGACACCCTCGTCAAGGCCGTCTCTGAGATTTTGAGGGCCCTGTGCTAAACTTAAATTGGGGCCTCACATAATCTAATACAAAAATACTTATAACTAAAGGCTCATTTGGTACACCGTATTAGACTCAAGATAGAAGTAAATAGTCCATGTCAGTTGTTTGGTGTCAACTTGTATTATTTAATTACCTGACTATTTTAAACGGATTGGGCTTTTAATACTCTCCTTACCTGACTAACTAATTCAACCCACACATCCCGGTTTGGATAATACACGCTTAATTATACGGTTAGGGAAAAAGAATACACATGTTCACGTGAAAAGTTCTATTTCATCTTCTTCTCCCTAGGATTCTTCTCTACTATCTTTTCTACAGGTTATTCACTCTTCTATTTACCTTCATCAAAACTTTTTAAATTATTTTTAAAACGAAAACTTCATCAAAACTTTGGGGTTCACAAGAATTTTCTAAGTAGATTTTGGGTTTATTTGTATATGTAAATATATCTGTTTTTGGGTATTTTGCTTTGTAAACTTCGGCATCCGAAAGCATGTGTCGTTCAAAATTTATGCCATCTTCCACAGTGCAATTGTTTTTTCAGTGTTGCTTCTTAATAGCAGTTGTTGCTAGATTTCTTGGTTTATTTATTTTTTCTTTTGTAATAAGGTCTCTCTCTCTCTCTCTCTCTCTCCCTCTCTCTCTCTCTCTCTCTCCAATATGCTTCTTCTCTCTTATCATGTCTTCATCTTCTCTTTCTTTATATATTTCCTCTTTTATTAAATTTTGTGGAAATTAGGTTATGAGTTTTTATTTTTGTGGAAATTAGGTTAGGAACGTAATTGCATCATGGAATTATTTATTTGTCTATGTTTTGTATTGAATTAAGACTCGATGTTTCAGAGAGCAACCAAAAAGCTTGGGTTTGGTTACTGGGGAGTGGATGAGTTTGGTTCATAATTCAGTTTTCCAAAATTCAAACTTTAGTTTGTTGAATGAGTGGATTGTTCGATTTAATTTGGTGAATGCTGGAAATTAAATTTCGGTTAACTAAAGTAATTGAAACGTATTTAGCAAATTCATGATGATGCATGGATATATGTGATTAATGACAAGAAGCAGCAATTAAATTAAAAGCCCTTTTAACTTCCCAATAAATTACTCCCTTTCCGTATGAATTTAAATTTTCATTAAATTATCAAAGAATGAAAAAAAAAAAACAAGTCTGAACTGATGCTATCCGGAGTAACACCAAACGCAGTATAACTTAGTCAAACTATTTATCTGGAATAACACCAAGCGCCTTATAATATTATGGATAAATAGTCAGTACTCTCCGAAACATATTAATATTATCCGACAGAAATTAGTCAGTACATTCCAATATACCAAACGAGCCCTAAAAGTCATCATCAATAAACATGTAATGAAAAAAACATACCTTACTATCTAAAAATCATTCACATTGTATTTGAAATCTTTATTTGAAGAATTAAAACTAGTACAAGAGTTTTTTCCCCAAAAGGAAAAAAAAAAAAAAAACTAGTACAATACTTAATGTTTGAAAATTGATCTTGACTTTTTAGAAGAGAAATCATCAATCAAATGTTCATAATCAAGTTTTTCTAGAAGTTCACTTCCAATTGAAATCAGAGCTAGTCTATTTAATCTTTCTTGTGACAAAAATTGTCAAAGGATTGAAAACAATGAACCAAAGAGAGATTAAATTAAGCCCTTTTAACTTCCCACTAAATTACTCTCTTTCCGTATGAATTTAAATTTTCATTAAATTATCAAAGAATTTTAAAAAAAAAAGTCTGATTTGATGTTATCCGAAACAACACCAAACACAGTATAACTTAGTCAGACTATTTATCCGGAACAACACCAAACGCCTTATAATAAACAGTTTGTACTCTCCAAAACATATTAATATTATCCGATAGAAATTAGTCAGTATAGTCCGACGTACCAAACGAGCCCTAAAAGTCATCATCAATAAACATGTAATGACAAAAACATACCTTACTATCCAAAAATCATTCACATTGTATTTATAATCTTTATTTGAAGAATTAAAACTATTACAAGAGGTTTTTCTCGAAAAGAAAAAAAAAACTACTATAATACTTAATGTTTGAAAATTGATCTTGACTTTTTAGGAGAAATCATCAATCAAATGTTCATAATCAAGTTTTTCTAGAAGTTCACTTCCAATTGAAATCATAGCTAGTCTATTTAATCTTTCTTGTGACAAAAATTGTCAAAGGATTGAAAAAATGAACCTAAGAGAAATTAAATTAAAAGCTCTTTTTACTTCCCACTAAATTACTCCCTTTCCGTCTGAATTTAAATTTTCATTAAATTATCAAAGAATTAAAAAAAGAGTATGATCTGATGTAATCCGGAACAACACCAAACACAGTATAACTTAGTTAGACTATTTATCCGGCACAATACCAAACGCCTTATAATATTATGGATAAACAGTCAGTACTCTCCGAAACATATTAATATTATCCGATAGAAATTAGTCAGTACAATCCGACGTACCAAACGAGCCCTAAAGTCATCATCAATAAACATGTAATGACAAAAACATACCTTACTATCCAAAAATCATTCACATTGTATTTGTAATCTTTATTTGAAGAATTGAAACTATTACAAGAGTTTTTTCCTGAAAATAAAAAAACAACAACTAGTACAATACTTAGTGTTTGAAAATTGATCTTGACTTTTTAGAAGAGAAATCATCAATCAAATGTTCATAATCAAGTTTTTCTAGAAGTTCACTTCCAATTGAAATCAGAGCTACTCTGTTTAATCTTTCTTGGGACAAAAATTGTCAAAGTATTGAAAAAATGAACCAAAGAGAGATTGATGAATGATGATGATTACTTACCAGAAAATCAGAGTTTAAGAGAAAGAAGAAGTCATGAAGTTTTTTTTTTTTTGGAAGAAAGTACTTTTTTGGAGGAGAAAACGTTCTTTTCTCTTTCTGAAGAACAATAGGGAGGAAAGTAAGGTATGTTTTTGTCACACATACTTTTGTGATAATATGCAGCACGCTAAATTATATATACCATTCCTATAATTTTAATATATATAATATAAAGAAATTTTTTTTTCAAGGGGCCTGTACATTGGCGCCACTTGCACCCCCCAAAGCTACCCCTCCGTGTCAGATAAGTTTTTCTCCTAAACTAGGCACCAAAACTGTCAATACAAATTGCTTTTGTAGACACCAATGTCCATGCCCATTGATTTTTTTTTAATACTGCAGCATGAACCACACAAAATTTTATTCATAGAATATCCGAGGCCAGCATCCCTTGATTCATATTTAACTAATAGTTTAGCCTAGTAGGTCTTAATTACGGAATTAGAAATATCCGATGCAGAATAAGATATTTAATTGACAGATAGGTAGCCGAACTGGGAATTTGTTGATGGTTAGAATATATTCCTTAGTTTGTAATACATCCTAGAAAATAAGAAAAAGAAGAAAGTAAGAACCCAACGCTGCACTGAAGAATCATATGAAAAAGTCAAGAGAAGCATGCTCGATCAGCTTCAATACTTTGAAAGAAGTTCAAAGTAAATTCTTTTGTGACAGTGAGCCAACCAACCACCTATGTCGTTTAGTGGTCTAGAGGCCAAGTTGGGTCTGTGAGCGGAAGAACAGAATATGGAGAATTTTTTGGGGATTTTTTTCCGCAAAATATTGGGTTATACATAAATTTTAAGGAGGTCTACAATCTTTGAGATTCTTTCTTCTTACCTTCTATTGCTGCTGATACAAAGCCAGGGCCATCCCTGAGATTTTGAGGGCCCTGTGCGAACTTAAATTGGGGCTTCACATAATCTAATACGAAATACTATAAATAAAAATTGGGCATAACTTAATGTCATAAACAATTTTTTTTATAACTAAAAGTCATGAATAAATATGTAATGACAATCAGAAATCAAATTCATAAAAATTTAAATGTTTCTATTTGATAAAATTAAATGTTTGGTACAAAAATAAGCTCATTGTGCCCCTACAAGGTCCTTTGCTACCTCCAATAAGCAATTTGTGTTTAATAGGAAAAAAAATTAGCAATCACAAATTAAAGAGTAGTTGCACACAAATTCCTGAAATTTGAATTTGACTATTTGATTTTGAGTGTTCTTTATGAATATAGGAATTAGGGTTTTCTCTTTTTGGTGTTGAAATTCCTGAAATTGAAAGAATAACTAAAATTGTCAAAGGATTGAAAAAAGAACCAAAGAGAGATTGATGAATGATGATGATTACTTACCAGAAAATCAGAGTTTAAAAGAAAAGAAGAAGCCATGAAGTTTTTTTTGTTTTTGTTTTGAATGAAAAAAGTACTTTTCTTAGATGAGAAATTTTTTTTTTTTAAATTTTTTAAAAGAATGATCGGAGTAGAAAGTGTTTGGGGGATATATATATATATTCCTCCTGTGGTTAGCTTCGATGTTTCCTTTTATTTCAAGGGTTTTTGGTTTTTTATTTATTTATTTATTTATTAATTATGTAAAGTTTTTAGTTATAATGCAAAAATAATATAAAAACAGCATAGAGACCGACTTTAGCAAGAATCAAACTCTGGCGCTACATTAAATGGAGAAGCGCTGGAGCCAACTCCACCAGACACGCCCTTGTGCAAATGTCTAGCACGCTATACTATATATACAATTCCTATAATATTAATATATATACTATAAAGAAATTTTTTTTCGGGGGCCCGTAAGAATCGGGGGCCCTGTGCGGTGGCACCACTTGCGCCACCCCAGCGCCGCCCCTGTACAAAGCCCTTTAATACTAGAAACAGAACATCCTAGAATATGAAGCGAATGCAGAACTACCAAGTTCTGTCCTAAGAATTTATAATCTCAGCAGACTTTTCTAAAGACTCTGAAACAACCGCCTTAAAATTCTAATTTGTGGGCCATAGAAAAGATCAATTTGAGCCAGCTATGAAAAAATATGAAAGTTCAAAAAAATTATCTTGTTTTTTTATTTCCAAAAAAAAACTTTGGGATTGCAAACACTAGTGGTTTGTCTGGAATTCAGGTTACTTGAGCCGCAAGTTTCCTTTTATTTATATTTCGATTAGGTTCCTTGCAGTACTAATAGTGGCACGCTCACACAACACTCTCTTAGCCTATTGCTAGGGCTAAGACAATTTTGGGGTAAACACTATATATAAATCAAAGAGAGCCAAAAAAAAAAGGGTAAATTCCCTTAAAGAGAAAGCAAAACCATGATTATTAATATGTCATACAAATGAGGGCGCCTCCCAGCAAAGTTAAGTATAAAGCAAGCTGCATGCTGATTAATTAACTCTGCTCGCTCAACATGCACCTCTTTGTCATCATTTTAGGCAAGTGGGAAAGCAATAGTAATTCCAAGCAATGTTGCTTCAGAAAAATAACAAATGTAGTACTGAGAGGTTAAACTCTCTGCTGGTTATTTGTGCTCCTTGCGTTTCGGTCATAGACCTGGATCTCTCGAAGGTTAAGTGGTTGTACTGGCCCTGCATTCATCTCTGCGTACTGCAATCAATTTAATAACCAAAGATTAGAGACAATATGTTTGAAAATACTTTTGTTTTTTTTTTCTTGTGTTGGGAGACGAAAGAAAAGAGTAGAGATGTAGTTGAATCACTTACATCATGCACAGCGAATCGAAATAGCTTTACTTGATCCGTTGAGACTGTTCTTATCTGCATATGGGCAATTTAAAGTTTGGCAAAGGGTGACATATTTTTATTGATGGTCCAAATTAAAATGAAAAGATATGTACATATGGTCCAAAAGTCGAGACCCTTAAGGAGGAGCAATTAATTACCTTTCTATCGATGGTCCAAATAACGACTTCAGTGCAAGGAGGAACAGTGAGTGAGCCCATGTATCTGTAATAGTTTTTCCCACCAATTTTAATCTTTCTAGGATCAATCATCCCCATGTTTCTCTTTGCCTTTTGATCAGTCATGGATTTTACATCCCTTGTCAACTGAGAGATTAATTCACAATCTTGCAGTATGTTAGTCTATTCGATCAATAACATTATAGTAGTATTTTTCATAAGAGATGTATCTTATACGTAGTTATGAGTTCGGTCAAATATTTTGCTATTGGCTATGAATCTGAACTATTGATCAGGTTGATTTTTATGTGACAATATAAGTATGGCAACAAAACATTGTTGAGTTAATAATTTGACTCCGCTTGAGTACCTTAGAAAGGAAAGAATTGGCATGACCGATCCTGTAGAGGACACCAACGACAGCGATCTTGTTTGTGACGTTGGGATTGAGACTGAGATGAACCATGTGGAGCTCCATGGCATGCCTCCTGCCGTTTATGGAATGCTCTGAAGGTGAGTGGCAGTGCATTGTTTGAGCAAATACTCAGTCCCATTTATCTGAATTGATCCAGCGTTGCCCATCCACTCCATCTGCGCGCACACACACACTTACACACCAAAAATAATAATTAAGACACATTAATATTACGTGATGAAATAAAAAAATTATTGTAAAATTACCGAAATATCATGGCCTCTATTCTTGACAGTGGCATTACAAGGCTTGTAAGTGGTGTTGAGTTTGCCCAAGTTTGGGATTAGCTTGACTCTCTGACTTGATAAATCAATAGGAGATTGCATGACTCCATTTTTACACGCAGCCCATTCCTTCTTCATCTCTCCCCACTGCTTCGGCCCCTTTCTGCTTCCCTGAAGATAGTCGAACTCTCTTTCATCCTCTGCAATATGCACAATATATACATGCATATGATTGATTAAATTTTTTTCCTTTTCCACAAAAAAGAAAAGAAGAAAAAAAGAATATGTATGTATGTAATTAATCTCATTGTACTTGCCAACTTCCTGAGCTTCGACTGCTGTACTGTAATGTGAGAATAGAAGTAAAAAGAAGAGTAAAGAAGAAATGCAGATGGGTTTGATTTGATGCGGCTTCATGTTTCACAGTGGCATGCAGCTGCAGGTGAGAGCTATAGATAAATATATAGACATCACAGCAACACAAACTTAAAGCGTACACAATGACGAAACGGTGAAGTTTCGTACCAGTTTCTGTGAAGGAGTTTCTTCTGCGGGTGTGAACGTGAGACTCGACCCTCAATAAAGAATGACCACAGACAGATTGTATCATGTTATTTGCTACTAACCTTTTTCTTCTTCTCCACGCAAACATTAATTACAATTTTGAAGCTTTTGTTCGTTATAATAATTAACTGGATACCAACCACATTTTAATATTGGGTTGGCACAAGGTGGACATGAACCCTTTTCTTCTTGTATGTTCTTTTTCTGGGATTTAATGTTATTTTTGTTGTTTTGGTATTCAACTTGTACTCCGAAAGATTTCTCAAAGTTAAGAAAAACTAATAAAGTAAGCTCGGTCGTTCGAGGTTGGCATCGTTATCTAACCCTAAAATATAGTTCATGTTGGATTTGATTATTAAGAGTATTCTGATATTTTTAATTTAAATATTATGGGTGTGAGAATAAGTGGATTGGTTAGTTGGATTTTCGGGACAAATGGACAGGAACAAAATTGTAAAGAATAAAAGAGATGGAATAATCGTTATGTTATTGATATGTTACTATCCTTTATATACTAGGTTTACAATCTCCTATTCTAGCATAATATTCCTAATTAAGGCTACAATCTGAGTTTGACCCATAAACCTTGGGGCCTAATATAGGAAAGACAATTACAATATTTACAATCCTTCAATTACAAGATTTGATTTCCAACACTTCCTCTCAAGCTGGATAGTGAATGTTGTGAAGTCCAACTTGCGACTTAAGTAATTGAAGGCATCTCCTCCCAAGGCCTTCGTAAATATATCTGCCAGCTCATCTTGTGAAGAAATATTGGAAGGAGAAATTACACCAACTTGCAGTTTCTCTCTCACAATGTGACAATCAATTTCAATGTGCTTCGTTCTTTCGTGGAAAATTGGATTTGCAGCTATATGTAGTGCAGCTTGATTGTCACAATGCAAAAGTGCAGGACCCTTCTGTGTAACTCTTAAGTCTCGCAATATATAGCGCAACCACGTAATCTCAAGACATGTGATTGCATGGCCGTATACTCTGCTTCTGCAAATGACCGCGCAACAGTTGACTGTTTCTTTGATTTCCATGAGACAAGAGAATTTCCTAGAAAAACACAATAACCTGTTGTTGATCTCCTTGTTGTTGGACAACCTGCATGATCTGAATTGCAATAAGCTCTCAACTGAAGGTTGTTCATAGCCGGTAAAAACAGACCTTGACCAGGCGTGCCTTTAATGAATCTTAAAACACAAAGTGCAGCCTCCATATGTGGTTTTTGGTTGGTGCATGAACTGACTCAAAATCTGAACATAATAAACAATGTCTGGCCTTGTGACAGTAAGATAAATTAATCTTCCTACCAACCTCCTATATCTCATCGGATCGTGAAGATCACCATATGTGGGTTTCAATTTCACATTTTGCTCAATTGGGAATTTTTCTGGTTGTGCACCTGTCAATCCTGCATCTTGTAAAATGTCTAAGGAATATTTCCTTTGTGACATAAAATGACCTTTCTTAGATTGGGAAAATTCAATGCCCAAAAAATACTTCAAGTCACAAGGTCCTTGATGCGAAACTATTTGAGAATGAAAGATTTAAGATGGTTCATTTCTTGATGATTATTGCCTATAATGAGAATATCATCAACATATATGAGCACACCTGTAAAAGAATCTCCATTAACCCTGGTAAAAAGAGAATAGTTAGCCATATATTATTGAAAGCCCGCTTTCTTAATAGCATGGGAAAATTTGGAGAACCAATTATGAGATGCCTGTTTAAGCCCATAAAGAGACTTATTTAACCGACACACCAGATTCTCCCCCTGTCGGCAAAGACCGGGAGGAGAGACCATATAGACCTCCTCCTGTAAGTCACCATAGAGAAAGGCATTCTGAACATCAAGTTGGTGAATAAACCAATTACGAGCAGTAGCAACAGATAAAAGGTAGCGGAGAGTAGTAATCTTGGCAGTAGGGGAGAAAGTCTCACTGTAATCAATGCCCTCAATTTGGGTGTAGCCTTTGGAGACGTGGCGAGCCTTGTAGCGCTCGATGGAGCCATTTGAATTGTATTTAATTTTATAAACCCATTTGCAGCCAATGGGTTTGTGACTAGGCGGTAAAGGAACAAGCGTCCAAGTACGATTGAGTTGCAATGCATCCAACTCGGCTTTCATGGCAAGTTGCCAATGGGGATTAGAAGCAGCTTGAGCATAATTGGTAGGCTCATAGGTTCCTAAAACGTTGGCAAGAAAAGCACGATGCGAAGGAGAAAGACAATGATAGGAAATAAAATTAGATAAAGGATGACGAGTCAGGGGAGGTAGAAGAGAAGCCCATAAAATAATCATTTTGCCAACGCGGTGGGTGCGTCGAACGAGTGGTGTGTTCTGGGCATCAAGCAGATAAGGAGGAATTGGTTTAGCAATAAACGGGGGGATTGCATATGTGGACACAGTAGGGTTGGGAGGAGAAGGAGGCCCAGCACGGGCTGGGGACGAGGGGTATAGGGGCTAAACAAGGGCCCAATATCCAAAGAAGGGAGACTAAATGTTGGAATGGGTGAACCAGGTGGTGGAGTGGGTCCGGGAAGGTGGGTTTGTAGCAGTGGAGTAGGATCGGGTAGATGGCTTTGTGTAGGTGTAGTGGAATCAGGTAGATGGATTTGTGCAGGTGTAGGTGATGGAGTGGGACTAGGTGGGGAAAAAATGTATCATCCAGATATGGTACAAGTAAAACCAATTTGGTGAGAGAGCTGGGTGGGGTGTTTTGGTGGGATTGAAAAGGAAAAATATTTTCAAAAAATTTAACGTCCCAACTCACAAAAAAATGTTTGGTGTCAAGATCATAAAGTTTGTAACCCTTTTGCCCTATAGGGTAACCCAGAAAAATACAATGCCGTGCGTGAGGGTCAAATTTGTGAGTGGGATGGACGTTGGTGGCATAACACAAGCAGCCAAAAACACGAAGGTGATCAATATGTGGTAATTTGTGATAAAGCAATTCAAAAGGGGATTTATCAGATAATAAGGGTGTGGGTAAACGATTGATTACATACACAGCAGTCAAAACACGGTCACCCCAAAAAGACAAGGGATTATGCAATTGAAAGCTCAAAGTGCGGGAAATGTTAAGGATGTGCCTGTGTTTACGTTCAACTACACCATTTTGTTGAGGTGTATAAACACAGGAGCGTTGAAATTCAACCCCGGGGGAGACAAAAAAATCCTTCAAAGAAGGAAATTCAGAACCATTATCTGTACGAAGGGTTTTGATAGTGACATTAAACTGATTTTTGACCAGGGGAAAAAAGGATTTAAGCAATGTCTGTATTTCAGATTTAAGTGACATAAAAAACACCCAAGTGCATTGGGTAAAATCATCCACAATAGTAAGAAAATAATGTGCATCAGTATGTGAGTGAACACAGTGTGGACCCCAAATATCACAATGTAACAATTCAAACAGTGAAGAAGTTGATGTTCTACTTAAGGAAAAGGGAATCCGAGTTTGTTTGGCCATAGGACAAACAGTGCAAGAATGATCAAATGAAGAAGATATAAAGGAAAAGATTTAGATAAAAACTGAAGGCGAGCAGAGGAAGGATGTCCAAGACGATGATGCCATATGATGGATGTGTGCGTGACATGACAAGAGACAGGTCCTTTGGTCAATGGTGACATATAATATAGGCCTCCATTTTGCTTACCCCAACCAATCATCTTCCTCGTAGCCAAGTCCTGAATAGCACAAAAATCAGGAAAGAGAATTATACAACAATGAAGAGATTTGGTGAGTTTGCTAGCAGACATTAAATTTAAACGAAAAGTAGGGATGTCTTTATTAAAAAGAATTGTGCCTGTGGAATCAATAGGAACAGATGAACCTATGGGTAAATTGACGAAAGGTATAGAAGAGGAATTGCTATGAATAAAAAAGGGAAGAGTTGGATGTGATGTGATCTGTAGCTCCACTGTCAAGAATCCAAGAGTTAGAAAAAATAGAATTAACAGACGGAGTGTGGGAAGTGTGAAATCGACTTGCTGCATTATAAAAAGAATATGGGTTTTCAGAGGGAAGTTGGGACAAATTTACCATGGCTGCAGCGAGTTGTTTGCATTGTTCCTCTTAGAGGCTAGCAAGGACGTTGAGGATGAGCCCCAAATGAGAGGAAGGGACTGTCTGAGAAAGGGTTGCTGGAAGACATGTGTTGACCTGATGTGCTGAAAAATTGGAGCATGTATTGTTATTGCTATCACGTGGCTGCTGTGAATGATTCCCAGCAAGGACATTGGGATTGCCCATGGTGAAGACAAGGGAGTGAAACCCTCAAAAGTTTCAAAAGAAAATAAAGATGTAAATCACGAGCCACCGGATCGGTGCTCTGATACCATGTAAAAAATAAAAGAGATGGAATAATCGTTATGTTATTGATATACTGTTGTACATAATACTATCCTTTATATACTAGGTTTACAATCTCCTATTCTAGCATAATTCCTAATTAAGGCTACAATTTGGGTTTGACCCATAAACATTGGGTTCTAATATAGGAAACACAATTACTATTTACACCATAAATAACCGAGCATATCTAGCATCAAAATGACTAGCACCAAGGCAGACACACCTTCTCCCCTGCTGAAACACCCCAAAGGGACACACAAACAAATCCTTAAAAAGTGACTGACCTCATCACCTTCCGACATGTCAAAGAAAGACACTCTTCCGAAGCGTTAGCCACCTGCTGAAGCTCCCGACTGCTGAACCTAATCTCCAGGGACACGTGTCACCACCACAACAACTTGCACAAAGTTCCACATCGAAACTTTGTGCAAAACTCCTACTTTCACTTTCCTATAAATGGGGAACATTACCCGAATAAAAATAGTAACTACTTTCTCACATTTACTGTTACTCTGCCAAAATTACCACATATAGTTGACTTAAGATCGGAGATCCTTCAACAGGCACCATATCGGTGCGCAAAGCTTAATAACTGCTTCTTCCTCCTTGTCTTCTGCAAGTTCTTCCAACTCCAAAGGTCCTCACCTTCTTCCTTGCTGAAGATCCTACAATTTTCTAAGTTGACCTTCCTAAAAAATGCATCAACAGTTTGGAGCCGTCTGTGGGAAACGACTTCTAAATCCCATTTCCCTCTACTAGCCCCGTTGGCTCCCTCCCCCATCAAGCCCCGTCGCCTCTTCTACTCGAGGCCAGCCTCAATACCCAGCGCCACACCCCCCATGGGGATTCCTCTCAAAAGAAACCTTCGGCGGAAGGGAATCTCCGATGTTGCCTTGGCCCAATTATATTTTGGCATTGTGCATACATCTTGGCAATGTGAAACTATGCTCGAAGAAATAGTGCTGCCAGTATTGCAAAACAACAATGTAATACAAAAATGCAGGCACACAAGGCATACAAAATCTTCACATTCTTGTTGGGCATTGCATGTAACTAACTTGCACATTGCAGATTCAATATCTTGCCTACTAAGTCGTTCAATGTTTTCAAAGTTCCCTTGAACAAAATCTGTATTATCTTTCGAACTTCGTTTATTAATATTTATCTCACAACCAATATTAGGTAAACCAAGCAGTTCCTCAACATCAAAACCAATGAATTTTTCATGCCTACCACAAAGTGTGAAGTCTCTAGTCGTAGCATCGAAATACTGAATGATTCTGATTATATCTATATATGATTTCTTGCATGTGTTTTTGTTGACCAAGATTTCATCAAAAGCTCTAAAATGACCCTAAAAGGGTGTCACCCTCATAATCTCACGGTGTTCTTTTTGAATACTTAATCTCAAACCATTAAAAACATTAAAAAATGACCCAAAATGAAATTTGTATTGCATTTCCCAAACTCTCTTTTCAAATCCATTTTGCCTACAAAACAAAACACCTATTGTCATACCCATATGTGCCAAAAACATAGTTCATATCAGAATTCTCTACAATTCAACAACAATCGTGAACAGTCCAAAAAATTATAGCAAAAACCCAAAAATGAATGGTTTTCTAAAACATTTTTACCTTTATTGATAGGTTTGTAGTCTGCTCTTCCTAATTTAGTGTCCAAAAAAAAAAAAAATATTCTAAATATGCACAGCAAGTAAAAAAATTTCTTTAATATGCATTATTTACACCATAATCAACCGAGCATATACAGCATCAAAATGACTAGCACCAAGGCAGACACGCCTTGCCCCTTGCTGAAATACCCCAAAAGGACACACAGACAAATCCCTAGACAGTGACTGACGTCATCACCTTCCGACATGCCGAAGGAAGCCACTCTTCTGAAGCGGCAGACAGCTGCAGAAGCTCCCGACTGCTGAACCTAATCTCCAAGGACACGTGTCACCACCACAGCAACTTGCACAAAGTTCCACATCGAAACTTTGTGCAAACTCCCATTTTCACTTCCCTATAAATAGGGAACAGTGCCCAAGTAAAAAAGATAACTATTTTATCACATTTATTGTTACTCTGCCAAAATTAACACATATAGCTGACTTAAGCATTGGAGAGCCTTCGGCAAGCACCACACCGGTGTTCGAAGCTTGACGACTACTTTTTCCTCCTTGTCTTCTGCAGGTTCTTCCCACTACGAAGGTCGTCACCTTCTTCCCTGCTGAAGATCCTACACTTCTCTAAGTTGACCCTTCCCAAAAAGAGGATCAACAGTTTGGCGCCATCAGTGGGAATTGATCCCACTTCCCTCTACCATCCTCGCTAGCTCCCTCCCCCATCAAACCCCCTTGCCTCTTCTACTCCCTTGATACTCAGCGCCACACCCCCTTGGGGATTCCTCCCGAAAGAAACCTTCTGCAAAAGGGAATCTCCAGGAGGAGGTAGAGCGCCTCTGCGCTAGCATGGCCAAGATGACGGAGAACTATGAACACCTTCGTACCAAGAATGTCGAGCTGGAGCATGACTATCGCGCCCTAAAGCATAACTGGGAGAAGACTCACCCTCAGGGCGCCCAGCAGGACCTTACCCAGGATGTTGAACACACCCAGCCGAACCAACTTGTGATCTCCCGTCATAGCTCCCCGATCCAGTCTAGGCTTGGCAAAGGCAAAGGCAAAGGCCACCTTCATCCAGGGACGACCAAATCGCTACTTCTCCACATTTCCCCACCGAAGGATCGACCTTATGACCCAACCAAGATCTACAAAGATTGCAGGCACCGTATCTCCGAGCTTTGGCCAGAGCCTATCCCTATCCTTGTTAACCTCGACGACCCACGGGTGGCACACCTAGACCCCTCACCGAAGCCCACCCACTTATCCGCCGGAGAAGGTGAGGGGGACTCGGATAACTGGGAACCTTATCGTCCTGAAGACTGAGAGTCTTACCATACCGAATCGTTCGAGGAGTGGGAAGCTTACCGAACCCTTACCCACCCACACCCCAAGCCTTTAGCACTCGGTGTTCTCCCTTATGCTGACCAAGTCATGAGCCTTCTTTTTTAGAAGGTCCGACGCCTTGAGAGTGAACAGCGCCTCGACCATCAGCCCCTCTGGGCGAAGTCACGCCCTGGCCCCTTTAGTAAACGTATCCTCAACTATCATCAAGAGAAGGACATTCAGCCGCTCCACATTGCCTTCTACACAGGCAAGGAGGATCCCCTCACCCATATCCACTCTTTTCAATTCACCCTCGGATGCAAGGGCCTGAGTGACAAAGGCATGTGCCTTCTTTTCCCTTCTACCCTCAGTGGCGCCGAGCTGAACTGGTTCTATCGGCTGAACCCCTACACTATCAACTCCTTCGACAGATTGAAGCAAACCTTCCTGGACCATTTTATGATCCAGACTGATCGCTTGTACTCTGCAAATGATTTGTATATGCTTCGGCAGGGTGATGACGAACCCCTTCAGGAGTATGCCGCCTAGTTGATGAATGTCCACACACCTATCGCTCTAGTTGTTTCTAGTACAGGGGATGCCTAGATTGATTGGTTCTTCTGAGTGCATAGGTTGTAACGTAGCTTTGTTCTAGATTTGCAGGGGTATGAGTCGTGCGTTTGAATGTGCTTGGTTTTATTAGTCTGCATTCATAAGCTTTGTAGCTAAGTTATATCTAAGTCTCATATTGGTTAGGAATCCTTGTTGTTTGTCTCCCGTGTGTCTGTTTCTATTCATTTAGGGTTTTAGTTTACCCTCTTCACCTAAGTACCAATATTACAAATGGGTACTTTGAGGATTACTTGAATATGTTACTAACACGAACCTTATCCGAAGAAATTCCAAAATTAGGATATTGAGGTGAAGTTATAGGTGGCGCATTTGAATCTGTCACTACTACAAAAAAGCAAAAAGACGACGGTAAATCACCGTCGTGTATTTGGTTTTTCAATGGTCGTGGAATCCACCGTCATCTTTTCCCTCATAAACCACGACGCTAAATCACCGTCGTTGTTAAAATATACAACGTCATCAAAAAATACAAAACGACGTCTTTGTACTGCAAAAAGATCTAAAAAAAGCAATCGAGGATGATAATAGACGACCAATTCTCTAAAACGACCGTCGTTAAAAAGGGAAAATATGACACATATTAAGAGAACAAGGCCGCAAGATAGACATACAACGACGACAATAAAAATACGCCGACGTTAAATATAATTTTCACGACGATAAACAATATGACGTCTTTAAATACATTAGAAGACGACGTTATTGATACCTACTACGTCGCACATATAAACACAACCGTCGTACAATTAATTTTCCACTTCGATTTTTCGATAAAAGATGACGTGGAAATAGTTGTCAGTGTCATTATTTACGACGTATGTGTTTCTATAGTAGACGTTGAAAAACTAAATAACGTCAGTTACAAATATATGAGAGTCGTATTAAAAAATTTATACGTCCTATTTTCAGAAACAAACAACGACGATAAATATTAGACGTTGTTAAATACAACAACGTCGGAAAACAATAAAAACAGACGTGTTTAGTCTGCTAAAGTTCTAGAAAATAGTCGAGGATGAGAATAGACGACCAACTCAAAAAAATCACCGTCGTTAAAAAAGAAAAATATGACACATATTAAAAGAACAAGGCCGCAAGATATACATACAACGACGACAACTAAAATACTACGCCGTTAAATACAATTTACACGACAAGAAAAAATATGACGTCTTTAAATACATGAGAAGACGACGTTATTGAAATCTACAACGTCTCTTATTTACAAAACACCGTCGTGAAATAAATTTTCCACTTCGATTTTTCTAAAAAAGATGACGTGGAAATAGTTGTCAGTGTCATTATTTACGACGTATACATTTATATAGTCGACGTTGTATTTATATGTATTCATTACTCACGACGCACTTAATAATATAGACGACGTTGAACTTCTAAACAACGTCGGTTCCAAATAAATGAGAGCCGTATTACAGAACATATAGACGGCGTAGATTATGATGGGAGCCGTATTACAAATAACGTCGTTTAATTGTTATTAGACGGCGGTTATAATGAATTTCCGTCGGAATTAATTTCGTTCCTCTTCGTTTATAAAAGAACTTGCGACGTGGAAAATGTATGATGACGTCGTATTTTTTAACGTTCAGATTACATATCTCGTTTTTTAGACGTCGGTATTATGGGATTGGAGTCGTGTTATTTTGAATTACATGGCGGTTCTTTATCCTTCACCGACGTGATATCCTGAATAATTGCTTCACAATAGCGTCGTGGTTCTTCATTGTTACGTTGCTTTAAGACGTCGGTAAATATGCTGAATAACTGATTCACAATAACGTCGTGTTTTATTTGAACGTAGAAAGTGAAGAAATCACATTACAATATATTACAAAATTAATGTCATACACTGCCAATTACATAAGCATCATTCAATCCATATATCTTCACACCCATCTCGAATATTTTGACCGCCTAACTCACCTACCAGTTCATCAAATGTGTCAACATTTGGCATCCCTCTAGTAAATGGCTCACACTCAATTATCACATCACCTAATACTTCATCACCAATAACATCATTATATTCTCTACTAGGCATTGATAACACTACCGACCAACCACGATGCATCGGGTCGTCAACAAAAAATATTTGTTTGACTTGAGAAGCCAAAACAAATTGGTCATTCCTATGTCCAATTTTACTCAAATCTACAAGGGTAAATCCAAGTTCGTCGACTACAAGACCAGAACTATCTATCCAATCACACCTAAAGACTGGGATTGTAAACTTTTGGTAGTCAAGGTCCCAAATTTCTTGAATGACACCATAGAAACCCATATTTGAGAGAATTGGGTTTTTATCCTTGGCACTAGCAACTTGCATGGTATGTGCAAGTAAATAAACTCCACTATTTTGAGTTGTCCGCACATCATCTTGTGCCTTGATATTGAATTTAATACCTTTAATAAGATAGCTCCTATATAATGGCACTGACATGTTTGGACCAGCTGCTAGCCACCTTAAATTTTCTGATACGCCATGATTGTCTTCCTCAAGTTCACTTTGAACCTGCAAATTAATCATATCTTAATTCATCCTAACATATAAATAAGAAGAAAATTAAAAGAGAAATACGTTATTCAACAACATATACCTTGAAGCGTAGCCATTGAATGAAAGTGCTATTGTGCTTATCCTGCAGCCACTTTGTTCTCTTTCTAAATTTTGGATAAGCAGTCTTGATGTGGATCATATGTTGCCTACATGACACGAAAAATTCAAGCATTACGGTCCCAAATATATAAGATAAACATAAGAAATAATTTTAAATGGAAACTTAAAGAATAAAACTCATACGTACTCGATATAAGGTAGGACTTCCTCCGTATTCTCCAAGACATATAGATGTGCTTGATTCAACAGGTCCTGATCAACTACGCTCACTGTGCAACCTGATAATGGCTTTGAAACTCCCATCTTTTGGCTTGAAGGCACTCCAACTGTACTAACATCAGATAAATGCTGAGTACAAAACTCTACCGCTTCTTCAGCTATATACCGCTCAGCAATGCAACCTTCGGGACGAGTACGATTCTGAACATACCCCTTCAGCACTTTCATATATCTTTCAAACGGATACATCCACCTAAAATATACTGGCCCACATAGACGAACTTCTCTGACAAGATGTACTACTAGATGAACCATGATATCAA
This sequence comes from Prunus persica, assembly GCF_000346465.2. Lineage (NCBI taxonomy): Eukaryota > Viridiplantae > Streptophyta > Magnoliopsida > Rosales > Rosaceae > Prunus > Prunus persica. Next base: position 19,545,193 of record NC_034012.1, read on the forward strand.
AGAATGAAGGGGGAAAGTACTTCTCAAGCAAACACAGAGTAACTACTACATCTTCTTCCAACTTATCTAGCTTGGAAACATCAACAGTCTTTGCACATATAGCATTGAAGAAGAAGCACAAACGAGTTATTGCATACCTTGCAGGCTTCTCCAAAACAGAACGAATTGCCACAGGGAGCAATTGTTGCATTAAGGTATGACAATCATGTGATTTAAGGCCAAGAAGTCTTGAATCTTGTACAGATACAAGATTTTTAATATTTGAAGAATAACCTTCAGGGACCTTCATACCATAGAAAGAATTGCAAACCTCTCTCTTCTCTGCTCTTGACAAATTCCAAGGCCCAGGAGGCAAACGAGTACGTCTTTCTCCATACTCGGGTTGCAAATCAGTTTTGACCCCCATGTTCAATAAATCTAATCGAGCAGCAATCCCATCTTTATTTTTTCCAGGGATCTCCAGCAATGTACCAATGATACTATCGCAAACATTCTTCTCAATGTGCATAACATCTAGGGCATGCCTCACAGGAAGGTATTTCCAATACTCGAGATCAAAGAATATTGATTTCTTCTTCCAACAAACTCTGTCACCATTTTCAACCATATGCAGCACTTCTTCTCCGGTTAATGGCTCTGGAGGTATGCCATATTCAGGTTTCCCATTAAAAGCTGCACGTTGCCTCCTATATGGATGATTGATTGGTAACCATTTTCTATGCCCAATGTAACAAATTTTGTGGCCATTTTTCAACCTGTGACTAGGTGTATCATCGCCGCATATTGGACAAGCTTTATATCCTTTAACAACACAACCAGATAAGTTTCCATAGGCGGGGAAATCATTAATTGTCCACATTAATGCAGCTCTGAGTGTAAAGTATTCTCCATTATGTGCATCATACACTCCTCTAATCCCAACCCACAAGGATTTTAAATCATCAATCAAAGGCTCCAAGTAGACGTCTATATCATTTCCGGGTTGTTTAGGACCGGAAATCAATAAGGTTAACATCATGAACTTTCGTTTCATGCACAGCCATGGAGGGAGATTATATGTAACTAAGATAACCGGCCAACAACTATATCTGCTACTTAGAGAACTGTGGGGATTGAATCCATCAGATGAAAGAGCCAATCTCAAGTTTCTCGGCTCATTACCAAACTCAGGCCATTTATCATCAAGAAGTTTCCAAGACGGGGAATCCGCCGGATGAGACATCTGATCGTCAATTGATTTTCTAGCAACATGCCACCAAGTCAAACTCTTAGCTGTCTCATGTGATTGAAACATCCTTTTAAACCTTGGAATTGGGGGAAAATACCACACCACCTTCGCTGGCACACCCTCTTTCAAGATTGCATCTTTGCCTTCCTTCCACCTTGAGATACCACAAGTAGGACAATTAGTTGAATCCTCATACTCCTTCCTATACAAGATGCAATCATTGGGGCATGCGTGCATTTTCTCATAACTCAGCCCCAATGCACATAAAGTCTTTTTAGCCTCATACATGGAGGTTGGTATTGTATTTCCTTCTGGAAGCAAATCGCCTTGAAGTATCAATAATTCTGTAAAACAGACATCACTCATCCCATGTTTTGCCTTCAAATTATACAACTTCACTAATGCCGATAACTTCGTGTACTTTCTACAACCAGGGTACACTGGTTGATCTCCATCCCCAATCACATTGGCAAACTCATACGGATCCGAACCAAAATCACCAAAATCATTATCATCCATATCAATTTCTTCAGACACAAAACTGTACCTACTATGGCCATCATCTTCTTCAACATTTCTGCTAGCATTAGTAGTTGCTTCCCAAGGTTCTCCGTGAAATGTCCAATTCTTATAGCTTTGGTCAATTCCATTAAAGTATAAGTGATCCCTTATAATTCCAACCCCAAACAACTTCAAATTAACACATTTAACACATGGACAACGGATATGTGTTGTAGTTAGAAGATTTTCTACAGCAAAGTTCAAAAATGCTTCCACCCCAAACTCATATGCCTTCGATCTTCTATCCGAGTGCATCCATGACTTATCCATCTCCGACACTATAACCTATTATCTATAATAAAGTGAAAATACAGGCAATGACCATCACTATAGCAGATTATACAATGATCTAATCGCAAGTAATAAACAACAGAGACGACGGGTTTTAATCAAAAACAGACGTATTTGGCATATATAGACGACGGATTTTCAACAGACGTCGTCTATTATAAGTAATACAAACGACGGTTTATGAAAAAACCGTCGTGTATAAGTAATACAACGACGGTTTTTTAAAAACCGTCGTGTAATCGTCGTCGTACGCCTTAAAATTCGTCGTGTCTCAGTTTATTTTCAAGAACACAAAACCCATTAAGAACACAACATATATATGAAACCAAGCAAGAAACCAACATATACATGAAACCAAGCATGAAAACAATAAATCCATTCCCAATTCAACATAACATAGGGTGATTAAAAGATACGACAAAATTAAATCCATTCCCAATTCAACATAACAGATAATGTAATCCATGAACCCATTAAACAGAAAATCCATGAACCCATACCTATAAGCATTGGTGCACTTTGCACCTTCTCCAGAGCGGAAAATGACAAGATCAAATAAAGGTGTCCTTTTGCTGGAAATCATTTGGAAGTTGGTGATCTGTGTCTTTTTGTGTTGATTTCCAGCAAAAGTACACCTTTATTTGATCTTGTCATGAACCCATTAAACAGAAAATCCATGAACCCATACCTATAAGCACATTATTAACAGATCGCAAAGCATATACCTAAAACCCTTTAACAAAACAACCTAATATCATTCAATGAATTTACAAGGGGAAGATAGGGTTTGTACTTACAGGTTGGACGAGCTCACAGATTCGACGAGCCTGGAGAGTGCAACTTTTAATTAGAGCAGAAGTGAGAGAGCGAAATGTTATGTCGCGTGAAATCTGAAATTTTAGGTTTCAGGGATCGAAGTATAAGACTAAGAGCCAAATCTAAAAAAATTTAGGTCGCGCGAAAATTTTTAGAGCGCGCGCGTTATAAAACGTCGAAAGAAAAACCAAGGCGAAAGTTCTACAAGTACCGACGTAATTTTAATATTCCACGACGGAAACTTCATTTTTCGGATTAAGAACGTAAGGCCGTTCATTTTTCGGATTAATTTTAAATTTATTTTGAATTTTTTATATAACGACGACTGAAAAACCACGTCGGTGTTAAGAAATTAAAGACGTTGTAAATTATATAAACCGACTTACATATTAAAATAACGTCGTTTAAAGCGTAAACCATGTCGTATGTTTTACTGTACGACGTAAAATATGTATTCCACGACCCAACCACCGTCGTTAAAAATTAATACACTAAACCCATAAAATTAAATTATACAATTTAAAAAATTAAGTTTATAAAAGGTTTTATGGTTTTAAAGCCTAACATATAACCTAGACTACCCAAAAATTATACTTTAAAAATAAACCCCAATAAATAACAACACTAATCTCTAAACCCTAGACTCTAAACCCTAAACCATAAAACTAGAAGTGATTTTATGACTCATCAAAACAATTTTGTTTTGGATGGTCATTTTAAATTTTTGTTATTCAAAATGAATTTTTTCAAGGTTTATGTGGAAGAAAATATATCAATGACTTCATAGGAGTTGACTTTTCAATTTTCTGATTTATTTTATATTTATTTTGAATATTTTGATATAAAAATAATAAAATATTCTTACCATACAACAAACCACGTCGGTGTTAAATAAATTGTAGACGTTGTAAATTGTAATAGACTACTAAGTCGTTAAAATGACGTCGTTAAAATGAGAAACCACGTCGGTGTTAAGAAATTAAAAACGTTGTAAATTATATAAACCGACTTACATATTAAAATGACGTCGTTTAAAGCGTAAACCATGTCGTATGTTTTACTGTACGACGTAAAATATGTATTCCACGACCCAAACACCGTCGTTAAAAATTAATACCCTAAACCCATAAAACTAAATTATACAATTTAAAAAATTAAGTTTATAAAAGGTTTTAAGGTTTTAAAGCCTAACATATACCCTAGACTACCCAAAAATTATACTTTAAAAATAAACCCCAATAAATAACAACCCTAATCTCTAAACCCTAGATTCTAAACCCTAAACCATAAAACTAGAAGTGATTTTATGACTCATCAAAACAATTTTGTTTTGGATGGTCATTTTAAATTTTTATTATTCAAAATGAATTTTTTCAAGGTTTATGTGGAAGAAAATATATCAATGACTTCATAGGAGTTGACTTTTCAATTTTCTGATTTATTTTATATTTATTTTGAATATTTTGATATAAAAATAATAAAATATTCTTACCACAACAACAAACCACGTCGGTGTTAATAAATTGTAGACGTTGTAAATTGTAATAGACTACTAAGTCGTTAAAAATGACGTCGTTAAATGAGAAACCATGGCGGCTATTTAACTATACGACGTAAAATATATATATCAACGACTTAACCGCTGTCGTTACATAAACGTCGTCGATGATACCCTGAACCCTTAAGAAATCGAAGATGTTGTAAACCATAAACGACTCAATTGTTCAAAGAACGTCGTCTAACTATTTTTTTACGTCGTATTTGTTTAAAACACGCAAAAACAAAATACGACGGTTATTGACTTTATTAGGTCGTTGGAAAAGTATTACACGTCGGTTAAGCAATTTGTATGTTTGTTTTTTTTTTAATTTAAGAAAACCTCAACAAATTTTTACATTACATATTATAGAGAAAATTGGTACATTATACATAAATATCAAGTGTTCAATAATTGCCCTGTTTAATAATTTGGAAAACAAACTCTGCCCATTCATTCCGGACTTCATCAATGGCTTCTTGGGGGTATGAAGCTTCCTGGTTTCCCTTGGCATACTGCATAAACAATGACTATTAGGGTTTATAAATAAAAAGAAATTCAATCACAGACGACGATATTTTTCATAACCGACGTAGTATATCCATTCAACGACGTTAATTTTACACGACCGTCGTTGATAATACAAAAAACGACGTGAAATGTATGAAGGTAATTTCTTCTTACCTTATTCTCAAACCCCAAGGAAGGATCCATGATGATGTCCCTCATGAAGCGCATTACATAATACCCGCATTCGACATTGCTGGGTTGCTTTGGTGTGCCTGAGAGAGTTTTCCAAATAACATTTTTACGTCCTGCTCGGGCTATGTGGGTATTATATATTTTTAAAGCACTGTTCACGATGTTTAAATACCGACGTGGTTAGTAGTTTCAAACGACTAAATAAAATAAAACACCGACGTGGTTATAAAAACGAAATCCTAAGGAGACTAACCCTTAGGATATAAAATCATTTAATATAAAAACGACGGTTATTTACAAAAACGACGTATTATAGTATTTCACACGACGAAATAAAGTAGATAACGACGACATTATATATTTATCACGACGATAAATAAATACCGACGTGGTTAGTAGTTTCAAACGACTAAATAAAATAAAACACCGACGTGGTTAGTTTATAAGCTGTCATTTATTGAAAATCATAAAAACAAAATCCTAAGGAGACTAACCCTGGATTGTAAGGCATCATGAAAATCTGTTCACCGTCTGTCTTCTGAAGTCGAGCTGCTACCAGTCGTGATCTTTCAGTTATTGTGCCAGAGTTGGCACTAACTGTAGCAGGGTCGATAAAGCCAACCATACTGCACATATTGGCTTTTTTCAAAACATCGTGTAAGTACCTAAACAAATAAAATAATATAAACAAGTCAGCACACAAAACACGACGGTTATGTATAAAAAAACGACGTATTATAATATTTCACACGACGTACTGAAATAGATGAGGACGTTATAATATATTTATCACGACGGTTGTTAGTTAAGACGACGTGGTTAGTTAGTTAAGACGACGCAATATATAAACCAACGAGTTATTATTTTAGAAGTACAAACCTCATATATACAGCCAATACAGTAGCTCCAATTTCTTCCATGCCTGCAAATTGTGTAATATCTTCAGGCAGGAGGAAGGTATCGCGCTCACCACCAAACACCTCCTTATCAATTGTAAATTGGACTGTCTTATCCTCAGGCAGGAGTGTCGTTTCCACAAAACGACAAAGGGTTTTTAAAGAAGATGGCGCCTCCATTTTTGAATAAGCACCAACTTCAATAACCTGTTTAAAGAAATAAAAAAAATGACGTGGTAATTCAATAAAGACGACGGTTTAAGGAATAAAACGTCGTTTTAAAAGTATTTAAACGACGGTGAAAAAATTGTCGTGGTAATTTAATAAAGACGACGGTTTTATGAATAAAGAGTCGTCTGAAACCATTTAAACGACGGTGAAAAAACCGTCGTTTAAATATTTTATTACGTCTTAAAAAAATTCCGCCGTCTAAGTTGTAAACAAACGACGGATTAAATAAAAATATCGACGTCTGAAATTTTGAAAAACAAATAAAAAAGGCAAAGTTATGTTAACATACCTTGTCGTCATGCTTTTCTTCATCTTCTTTCTCCTTTTCTTCTTCCTTCTCTTCATCTCTTTTTTCTTCTTCCTTCTCTTCATATCTTTTTTCTTCTTCCTTCTCTTCATCTCTCTTTTCTTCTTCCTTCTCTTCATCTGGCTGATGTTTCCCCATTTTGGCAGTATCATCCTCCAAATGTAGGGATCTCACATCACCTCCAGAGCAGCTAGCTTTGTCAGACATTGGATTTTTGGGGCTTTGGCTAATTCTTGGTTTAAGCATGCTTGGATCAAAATTGGGAATTAATTGGGAAAGCTGACTCAGGAAATGCTCCCTCTCAGCCTCTACCAATTGTTTTGTCCTAGCCTCCATCCTTAAGGCCTCTTCCCTTGCCTTAGCCTCCATCTTTTTAGTCTCTTCTTGAAGGAGAACTCTTAAACTCTCCTTCAAACGGTCGTCAAAGCTCACCCTCTGTGGTTTGGGCAAATTGAAATATTGCCTTGGGGAAACACCAGCACCAACTCCCCTCACCCTGCCTGGATGCTCGGGGCCCAAAGCCATGGTCAGCACATCATTGCTGCCATCTACTCTGACTTTGCCTTCCGAGACTTGTTTCTGCAATTCATCCTAAAACAAAGATAAACAAAAAAACACACGACGGTTATTTATGTACAAACGACGTATTATATAATTTCACACGACGCAATAACGTATAAACCGACGTTATTATAACTTATCACGACGGTAGTTATACCGACGTGGTTATTTATTTAAAACGACGAAATGAATAAACAACCGACGTCTTATGCTATAATTAAAGATAACAGAGTAGTGATTCCTATTTAGACCGTTAACGACGTTTTTAAAAAATTTTCGACGTGGTAATATCATTCACACGACGCGAAAATGAACCACCGACGTCTTATGCTGTAATTACAGAAAACATAGTAGTGCCTATTTAGACCTTTAACGACGTTTTTAAAAACTTTTAGACGTGGTAATATCATTCACACGACGAAAAATATAACATACGACGTAATAAGAATAATTCACAGTTTAATAAAAATTTAAAACAGAGTGATAGTAGGCTTACAATTAATTTTGCTTTCTCTGCCACCTTTGGATCAGGGATGTTACCATGTTTGTCCTATATGGCTCTCTTCCATAAGGTAGATCGATCAATTCTACCC
>NC_034012.1:19553015-19581156 GCF_000346465.2 Prunus persica
TCGATGATTGTACTCGAGTTTTTCCCTAATCTGTGAATGTTGAGAATGCACAGACTGAAAATCTTTGGATAGCCTTGAAGCTACAAAGGCATCCCATTGTGCTTTCTCTATGAATTTATATGTTTCAGGGGGTTGGCTTAATTTCTCCCTGTCATTGGTGTATGGAAGGATATAATGCCTCGTTAGTGTAGACTTGAAATCCTTCCATTTTTTGGCAGCAGAAGATAAAACAGAGGTCTTGCCCCCTTGGCCTACGACAAAAGCCATGTCAACTGCTTCCCAAATCTGCTCCTTTATATCCTTTGGGATTTGGGACCATTTCTTGTCCACAAGTGGGATCCTGGAGCGTGCCAAGACACCAATATACGACTGCATCTCAATATGTGCTTGGCCAACACCTTTCCCCCTTTTATTGTACTCAACAATTGGCCTCAGTTTCTGAAGCTTTCTCTTCACAACACGAGGCATTGTGCTCATACCTCGACCAGTCTTTGAATCATCAGAGATTGTTGTCTGGCTGGTTGGTTCTGTCTCAGCAGATGATGAAGCAAACTTCATCTTCTTCGAAGACTTCATCTCCTTCGAAGACTTGTCTTGGGGAGCTACCACTCCAAGCTTCTTGGAGCCAGAATCCTTAGTTTGTTGTTGAGAAACCATTTTAACAGACAAAACTGCAAGTGAAAATATTTCAGGAAAACATTAAGAACACAAACGACGGTATTAAAAAAATACGACGTATGATATGATTTTAGACGACGCAATGAAATAATCTCAGACGTAATAAATGTTTAAAACCATTATTTATATAACGTCGTGGTAAATATGTTCACACGACGTCAATAGTAATACACCGTCGTGGTAAAACTATTATTTATATAACGTCGTGGTATTTATGTTCATACGACGTCAATAGTAATACACCGTCGTGGTATTAACATTCACACGACGTAAAACAATAAGATATTTTTCGTCTATATTAGATACCAACCCTAGTTTCTTTTTCTTTATATTTTATCAAATAAGGGAAAAACAAAAACCATTGTTCAGAGAAATCAAACCTGCAATTAAACAAGCATATAAAAAAAGACTATTATTTTAAAAACAACTTTGTCAATTTTCAGACGACGCTAGAGCAACTGACGAACCGTCGTGGTCTACCGTCGTCTTATTTAGTTGAGGTAGTTGTCTTCAAAGTTGGAAACTTTCCCTCTTTGTCTGTATATTTTATCAAACTTGGAAAGAAGTAAAATGATTTTGGCCAGAAAAAAGGTAAAAAGATTTTTCAAACAAAAAACGTATGAGCATGCAAAACAGTAACCAAAATAGTGAAAATGAAAGCTTACCTTTTGCGTGCAATGAAAGCAAGAGGAAGATGATCGATGTTTAAGTTCAGAGACGACGAAGAAGACGAGAGGAAGACGATGAGAAACTCTGACAATGCTCTGACAAGGAAAAAAGACGAAAAGGTTTCTCTGGGAGATTGAAATTTTTAATCGGGTTTGGAAACAGTGCATGTGTAAGTCGAAAAGTTGCTCACATATAAAACCATTTCAAAAAAATAATACGGCGGTTACATTTAACTACGTCGTTTTTAACTAAAACGACGCAATATTTTTCGTTCGACGTGGAATCATTTCATTTAACGTCGTTAGGTTTAATATAACCGACGTGGATTTTAATTTTTAAATTATGAATAGAATTTTTTTTCCCGTGACCTTTCAGTTTATTTTTCAATTACAGTGCGTTATAAATAGAGTTTTTTTTCTGGAGGAAATTTAAAACGAAGGAAATTAATATTCTGGAATATGTAAAGTTTCTTTTTTGGATGACAGATTTAAATAAAATAAGAATATAAAAACAACGAATGTGTAAGTCAAGTAGACGAAAAGTTGCTTACATATAAAACCATTTCAAAAAAATAATACGGCGGTTACATAAAACTACGACGTATAAAGTACAAAATACGACGGTAAATTTAACTTCGGACGTGGTAAATAAATACGACAGTAGTGTTGTAGGTACCGTCGTAGTAAACTCAAAAATTAAAGTACATAAGTAATAACTCGCGTCATGGTAGATTATTTAAGACGTCGGGATTATTAATGTACCGACGTGGAGTTCTGTAATATACGTCGGTAATACCGACGTTGATTTTACAATTTAAACGGCGGTTTTTTTGGTAAGGACCGCCGTTGTTTTTAAAAATTTATTCTATAAATTTGTCGCTTTCATTCATTTTCGCGGTTTACATTTAGGGTTCCAAGTTCTTCCTCTCTCAGAGACACTGTCTCTCACATCTCAAAGACAATAATTTGGATGTCTTTCTCAAAGAGAAATTGAGCTTACATGCTAGTTGACAAGAAGAAGCTTGTCAACTAGCCTTCTCACTTCCTTGATCAAGCCTGATAGGACACTTAGTGCTTCTGAATACTCCTTGCTTTCCATCAAAAGAAATGCAAGCCTGGCCTCCACTCGCTGTCGAAGGAAAGTTCGCTTCTCAGGGAAATCTGAAGATCAGATGTGCCTGATCCTCTGCTTGATTTTTTTGACTAAGAAGATCCGTCAGATTTGTGATAGCCTCTTCCTTTATCCGTAGAGCTTCAAGAATGCGATAAAGAATAGAAATGGCTTCAGATGGCCTCTAAAGCATGAGCAATCGAATCAGTAGTTGCTGGGAGATATGATGAAGACATTGTCAATGCTTTTCTCGTCGTCTATATTAAGGTAAGATGGCGGTAGATTTATAATTACCGACGTAGATTATTTTGTTAAACGTCGTTAAGTGTAATACAACCGACGTGGATTTTATTTTTAAATTATAAATAGAGTTTTTTTTCCAGAATTCTTTCAGTTTTAGTTTTCAATTACAAAGCATGATAAATAGATTTTTCTTTCCAGAGGAAATTTAAAATGAGGGAAATTAATGTTCTAGAATTTGTAAACTAACACGACGCAATATTACTAACCCGAGGAAATTATAAATAGATTTTGCTTTCCTGAAGAAATTTTAAATTAATTCAGTTTGAAACAAAACGACGGTTTTTTGTTATGCCGTCGTTTTTAACTAACACGACAGATTTAAATAAAATAAGAATATAAAAACAACGACTGTTTTTGTACTATTGTCGTCGTTTTTCGTCGTCTTAAGTAAGACTAAGACGACGTAATATATTTGTTGAGCGACGTTGATTTGTTTTTAAACGTCGTTAGGTATAATATAACCGTCGTTGAAAATTGTCTCTCTGATTGCAAATTTGCAACGACGTTGATCAACTTCCAAAAAATTGTCTCTCTGATTGCAAATCTGTGTCATCTGTTAAGATTATGATGTGGAACAGAGTTCCATCTGGTAAGATTTCGTAACCCTTGGGATCTCAGACAAATCTGATTATGTCGGCGGTTTTCTATATAAACCGTCGTGGTTATTTCAATTCTTGTCATTAAGTAGATCTACCGACGTAGGATAAGAAAATCAAAGAAAAAAATTGTTAACAAAAATTCTTATTAAGACGACGGTTTAAATTAAAGGTACGACGTATAAAATGAATAAATACGACGTTAAATTTTATAGTACGATTTAAAGATAACGTCGTAGAACTATACGAGAATGACGTCGATATATTTATATTTTCCGTCGTTGTAAATTAATTTAATACGGCGATATTTTGTATTTTAAAGCCGTGGATTTGTTTATTATTATACGGCGTCTTATACGAAAACCTCGTCGTGTTATTTTATGAGTAAAAACGGCGGTTTTTTTTGAAATCGTCGTCTTTACTTTCTACGTCGGTCGATTCATAACTTCTGCCGTTCTTTGTTGGCTTTGATTTTACACTGCGGAAATCTGTTTCAAATAGACGTCGGTTGTTTAATTAGGTACGTCGTTGTTTTTGAACAGCCATTTGAATCTCCATTTTTTAGTTGTCTAAGGTGGTATTACACGACGGTGTTTTTAGAACCGTCGTCTTTTCAAAAACCACGACGGTTTTCACTTAGACCGTCGTTGTTTTCTGGTCGTCTTTTTCACTTTTTGTAGTAGTGTGTGAAAGAAAACAATACTTCTATATATAGGCTAGCACGATGTTGGAGTTATATTGGAAACGATGAGCGTTACGCACCATATGACGTAGCATGCAAAAATTGTTTGAGTAGAGCAATCATACAACTTCGAAAGCTTTGTGGGATGAGTTCTTTGGTAGAATTGACACGAATTACGCGCTTTATGGGATGAGTTCAAAAGTTGTTAATAATCCCAAGTTGATTTAGGATAAAGTTCATGTGTTGCTCACCCGCTTAAGTTTTAAAGTTGATAATGGACCGTTGTAGGCTAATGGCAAGATAAAAATATCACCAAACGGGAAAAATGTTTTTGATATACCGTTGAATGTATTAAGGATCTTTCTGAAGTAAATTGTAAGGAGCGTCTTGATGTTGCAATAACTGAACTTCAAGATCGTAGTTATGGAATGAGAGTTGGACATGTTATTTATGGTAGTTGTTACATAAGATTTGAATTTCATCGATTTTACTATTAATTCGTTTGTTTTGTAGGATGAAATCTTTAAGAATGTCATTCCTAGGGTATGAGATGAGAATTAATGCATACAATCCTAGAGTTTGATGAAAGTAGGGTTGAGCTAGCTGTTGTCATCATATAAACTCATATAAGGGTTGTTTTGAGCTCAGGCACCACTGAGACAACATGGTTCCTTTCGGTTGAAGATGGCCCAGACGATGGTTAATTGCTACTAGTATTGGAGTGATTACTATAGAGATCGCTGAACCTGGACCCTTGTTTAGTAGTGGCTATTTTTATAGGAACTTCTACTATGCAGATTTTAATTGAAATGATAATATCTACCGCATAAACCCTAGTTATGTAATATGTATTTATTGCATCGCATGGTTTCCCTATGATTCTTGCATGCTATCTCAATGTTGGTTGAATGGATAATTCTTTGCCTTTATTTACTTGATTTTTAATTTGAGGGAAGCTAATAATGAGAAGAGAAATTTTTGCATTTGATAATTGAGCGTATATAACCATTGGCGGACCTACGAATTTTTCAACGGATGTGCAATTTTTAAAGGTACAAGACTTGATCGATGAATACATTTTTATAAAGATTTGGAATTCTCTCCAAAAAGAAAAAAAAAAAAAGAAAAAAAAGGAAAAAAAAAAAAAAAGACTTGGTGTGGAGGGGGATGTTTAAAAAAAAATATATGAATTTGATGTTTAAAGACTTTTTTTTATTTAGCTAAGATGTTTTGTAAGGACTTGAAATGACTCCAAGGAAGACATGACATGACACCGCTTATTGTCATAGTCAGTACTTGCATTATGCGAAGACAAATGACTACTTAGACTTCCACATAATGGAGTAATTTTAAAGTCCAGACACATTTTCCACCGTGAAATCGAACGACATTGCATCTAGATCAACATCATTTCCCATCGTGAAACTAAGAAAACATTCTCTCCCACCAAAACGACTTGACATACTTTGGATTCAAGAGTAATGTTGTCTTGTCTTACAACTTGGTATGCCAATTAATATGATCAGTAGTGTTAAACCATATTTCAATTTGCAAGCCTAATTGGCAATTCTTACAAGGAAACATCAATTACGTCCCACATTTGACATTGAAAATATTACATACGTCAATTACATTTGTTCACCATCAAGAATCTCAGCAAGTGACGCGGTAAGAATTCGTGTTGTTTGCAAATAATCAACTCAGTTTTTCATTTATGTTTACAATATTACATGATCAGAGAATCTTAGCTATCGTGTCACGTGATGAGTGATGTAGGCACAAATATAAATTACTACGCAGATTCTTTCTCACAAGGGTTTCCATCGAATTCAATAGTTCCAAGATTTGAAAGACTAATTCAATTATCAAGACAAGTTAACATTTTGGTATCCCCCCACTATGAAAATTCAAGTTGCGAATTAGTCAAGTTTGGTTAAGAAAAAATGAAAAGCTTAGGCTACTTGTGAGATCATCAAGGACTTGGTTAAGAATAAATCCAGACATTGGGAAGTTGGAGTTATTACAGTCTCTTGATTTATCAAGAAACCATATCGATGGAAGAATTCCAACAAGTCTTTTTCAGATATACGGTCTTGGTGACTTGGACTTGTCAAACAACAACCTGTCTGGAAATATTCCAATGGGGTCTCAACTCCAAAACTTTGATCCGTCAGCCTTTGCCGAAAACCCTCTGCTTTGTGGACTTGCACTTCAAAGGATGTGTGATCAAGAGAAAGAGAAAGGCAGTGTTCAACAAACTGGCTTAGGGAATCAAGACCATGAGGGTGGGCTTGTAACACGTGGATTTTACATCAGTATGGGGCTAGGATTTGCTTTTGGATTTTGGGGAGTTTCTGGCACATTGATGTTCCACGAGTTCAAGTTCTTCATACTTTGGAAAGAATGACTCAACCTGAGGCCAGCAATATCATTAGGTAAAGGGTAATTAGTATGATATGTATTCAAAGATTGAATATAACGTTTGAAGTTAGCATGATATGTATTCAAAGATTGAATATAACGTTTGAAGTTAACATGATATGTATTCCATTTTCTAGTTGTACAAAAGAAATTAGCGTCATCCTCTTGAATTAACATATGCGTCGATCATCATATATATATTGTCGCTAAGATTAATTTGGTTTTTGTATTTTATCATCAACAATTGTTTAATATATATTCCACCTTCATGTGGGGTATAGTTCAGTTGATTGAGCTCTTCCACCTACACCCCCTCTAAATATTGAATGAATATTTTTGTTGAGCTCTTTAGTGTAATGCACTTTTGTGATCGTTGGCTATTTAGAGAGAGTTTGTTGGGTTAGTATGCCAAAGGTTGATATTGTTAGTATGAAATTTGTATTGTCATTTCCTAGACTCTAGCATAGGTTGAAAATTAGTGTTTGAAGAATTGTTGCTGGACATTTTGGAACAACTCATTCAACCCCATACATTTGAGGCATGACTTGACTGATATGAGAGACTTGAGTTCAGGTAAATCATGACATAATCATGCATTCATTATAGGATTCCTAGTTCGAGTTTTTTTTTCAATCAAGTATTTTTATGTTAATCCTATTTTTAATTGGATTAGATTTTATCTCTTAAGATTACTTTTCTAGTTGGACTCTATTTTGATTTAAGTTAAAATATTATCTTTTCCTATTATGACTTGCACGTTGAAATCATCTCCTACTTGATTAGTCTAAAATTCATTTGTTTTAATAGACATTGTTTTAATATTAAAAATTGGTTGGTTGGCGTTTTCACTATGAATCCATATTGAACTAATATTCATGTTTGAATACTATTTGTGGTCTCCTGTTTGGGGTCTTCACAAGAGTCCAGATTGAGTTAAAAGTTGAGAGTAATAATTGAAGTGGGTTTGGTACTCGGGTGCTACCAGCTGACTAGGCATAGGAAGTTTTGAATAAAAGAAGCATGCCTCTCCTTGGTTTTGTGACAGCTTTTGATATTTGTGTGGAGCATATACAATTCTTAGGAAAAAGTTGCTTTGTATTTGTTTGAGATAAATCATCAAGTGTTCGTTTACTTGGTGATTTATCAAACTGGTGACTCATACGGTTGAGGGCACCAAGATCGTTGTGACGGTTTTTCTCTGGTGAGCTTGAATCAATCGTGACCAGTATCGGATTCAACATAAGGAGAGTTGGAAGAACTCCGGCGAGCTTGAAGCAATCGTGACCAGTATTGCGTTCAACATAAGGAGTGTTGAAGATCATCCCGTGACAGAAGTTGAGTTATGAAGAAGTCGGTAAACATTATCTAGAATGTCTAGGATAAGTGTGTGAGTACTTCTTGTAATCATCGTTCTATAGTGGATTTGTGTTGGACTGAGGAGTTCCGTGGATTTTCCTCAGAGGTGGGGTTTTACCACGTAAAATAATTTTCTGCACGTTCTTTTATTTTATGCTCAGCATGTTTCAGGATTGATAAGCCATATCAATCCTACTACCGAAGTTTATTTTTATTTATTTGATTATAATCTTAAATTGGCCTATTCACCCCCTTCTAGGCATTTTTAGTCGTCCTACAGGTATTTTCAGATATTCCTTTATCTGATCTTATACTAAGGTTGTTCATCTTGAAATTGCGGAAGACAATCTAACTGGTTTAATTCCCAATGTTTTTGGAAATATGAGCTCTGTTGCATATCTTGATCTCTCTATTAACCAGATTGATGGAGGGAACCCGAATTCGTTTGCCAGGCTATGTAGTTTGCAATCATTGTGGCTTCAAAGAAATCATATGAGTAGACAATTATCCAAGTTTGTTCAAGTATTGCCCACATGTGCTCAAAACTCATTAGAGGATTTGAATCTCTCTAAGAATGATCTTGCAGGGTCATTAACTAATCTCTCTAAGAATGCTTTTCATCTTTAAAATACTTGGATCTTAATACCAATCGATTTAGCCGAAGAATACCTGAAAGTATATGGGGTAACTGTCCCAGCTGGAAACTATCGAATTTAGCAAGAATTCTTCTAAAGGGATGATTTTTGAAACCCATTTCTCAAAACTCTCCAAATTAAGGTCTTTAGATTTATCCCTTAACTCCCTAGTTTTAAATTTCCATTCTGATTGGATTCCTCCTTTCCAACTGAATATCATTATATTAAGCTCCACATTTCCCAAAATGGCTTCAAACTCAAAAAGATGCTTATGAACTTGATATTTCAAATGCTGGAATTTCTGATATCCTTCCAAGTTCGTTTTGGAGTATGTGTCGTAACTCCACATTTATTAATCTCTCACACAACCAAATTAGTGAAATATTTGCAAATTTGACACTGCATTTTGCATATTCCCCAACTCTATCAAAAGCCTCATATCTGGATCTCTCTAATAATAAAATTTCAGGGTCGCTTTCTTTCTTGTGTGCAAGTGTAGCTATGAATTTATCGTTTCTTAATCTCTCAAGCAACAGTTTTTTTTGGAGAACTTCCTGATTGCTGGAACCATTGATTCGGACTTCTCTGATTAGTATGTATTGATTCCAGCCAGTGTGAATGAAAAAATTTCCCAGCCGAAGCGGACTTGATTTTAATATTTACAGCTGTTCAATATCACTTTTCTACCCCTAATTTTATGAATTGGACACGCCAACAGAATATTTTTCAGCAAGCGGCTTGTTTTTGTCTATCAAGTCAATCAATATAGTGTGATCCAAACTAATTGAAAACTCCAAATTTATTCAATTACTTAAGTCAAGTCAATATCTAGCCACTTAATTGCATCATGAAAATTACAATTAGTGTCTAACTTAATTTGTAGCAAGGTTTGCAAAGGACCCAGTAGTGTAGTGGTTTGGAGCAAATGCTCCCTCCATGAAAAGTCCTCGGTTCGAGTCTTAGCATCCGTATAGTGTGTGAGAGTTTAGTATACTATTGCCCCTCTCAATAGGAAGAGTCCTTAAAAAACCAAAAAAAACAAACCAAAAAAAACAAACAAACAAATTGTAGCAAGGTCAGCTGAGTCGTGGTCTTTTTCATGTCATGTCTTGTATAAATATATAGCACTGCTTTGGTGTCATTGTGGGAGTATATATTTCACGGGCCAATAAGAAGACGACAAGAAGAAAATGAATATTCCTTAGATCAAACTAATTACCCTAATTAATTCCTATTTAATTAGGAAAATTATCTTTGATGTAAGATATGAATATCTCCCTAAATCAAGGAATCAATTTCCACCAAATCTCTTGGAGTAATTTCTATCATTTTTTTGGGGAAGAATAATTCTAACTAAATAAGGATTATTCTTTCAAAATCCTAGCACACAAGGAGGTTATAAATAGATGTAATCTTGGCTAAAAGTCACAAATAATCCATGTAATTTTGTTGAAAGACACCTATGTACCAAGTGTATAGGTATTATATTCTTCTTTTTTTTTTTTTTTTTTTGGGTACAATTTCACTCAATAAATTGGAAAAATGTTAGCACAAGCCATGGGACATGATTTTGCAGCAAACTTCGAGATATGCCCAAAATTCCAGGTTTATTTACAGGGGAAGTTAGCGTTATTCCAACTTACTGGTGAAATTCAATAAGAAAAGACTATAACGTCAATGCACATGATATGCATGGGGCACAAATGATTTATATACTTATCGATATATATATATATATATATATATAATAGAGCTTGCATTGAGGGATTCCTCAAATAAGTTCATTTGAGGGACACCCTTATAGATCCCACTCCATATTGTATTTAACTAATTCAAACTATTTATTTTTTATATAATCATTCAAAGATCATCTCTACAAAAAAATCACTTAAAGCCGATTCATTTGACTACTCAATATCAATAGGAATGAGGTTAATTGTATAGACCAAAGAAGAACTGTATCACTAAATTAAATGGCATCCCTTTCTTAGGTCATGTTCTTTGTTTTCTAGTCTATGTGCACTACTGCATGCACATGGAAATGAAAGGGAAATTTCTTCTTCACTTTCCCTTTTTTCCACAAGGAAGACAAAAAAGCAAGCAAATTAAGTCAATGATGTGTAATTTTATTCTACGAAATTAAATCAGTTTCACATATTTAGCTACATTTGTACAGAGTTACTAATCGTCCCTATCCAATAAGACATCAAGCATGATGATGTGTCTTTTCGGTCCTATTATATCAGACGAAAAATACAAAATATAATGTGTCTACAAAGAAACGCATTCAGATCAATTATACAAGAAATTAATCTGAATGAGATTGTAACATCCCACATCAATTAACGGAGAGGGGGTGATGTACCTTATATGTACATGTACACCTCCAGGCTTCGGAGTCATGGGAACTCCGAAGTTAAGCGAGTTCGGGCTGGTGCAATCCTAGGATGGGTAACCCATTAGGAAGTTGCTCGTGAGTTTTCAGAAACAAAACCGTGAGGGCAAAGGATGACCCAAAACTGACAATATCGTGCTACGGTAGAGCCGATCCCGGAATGTGACAGAGATTACCCGCGTGATACTCTCAAAGAAATGAACTTGCCAAGCAATTCCCATCAACAAGGGAGTTTTAGCAGGATGCCTGAGCACAAGTAGAGGGTGATGATGATCAATATCAATAGGATGGAGAAAACTTATGAGAGGTTTATTCATGAGGTCAATTGTATAGACCAAAGAACTGTATCACTAAATTAAATGGCATCCCTTTCTTAGGTCATTTTCTTTGTTTTCTAGTCTATGTGCACTACTGCATGCACATGGAAATGAAAGGGAAATTTCTTCTTCACTTTCCCTTTTTTACACAAGGAAGACAAAAAAGCAAGCAAATTAAGTCAATGATGTCTAATTTTATTCTACGAAATTAAATCAATGGGACACATTTAGCTACATTTTTATAGATTTACAAATCGTCCCTATCCAATAAGACATCAAGCATATTGATGATGTGTCTCTTTCAACCCTATTATATCAGACAAAAAATACAAAATATAATGTGTCTACAAAGAAAAAGGAAATATATTTTGAATTTGCCTGAGTCTTGCTAGACTTAAAACATCAGTTAATTATGTTAATTCTTGTCTCTAAATATATCATTTTGTAAATTAACAAGATAATGCAAGGTAACCACTATAAATAATTAATGCTTGTAAGCAAATATCCTTCACCATATTTCCATGCATGCTTTATTTGGCTTTGCTTTATCTTTGTCCTAAATAGTTGTGCTTCTTCATCTTCATCATGACTCTAACTAACATTTATCGTGAGAAGCAAATATACTGCTTCATTGTCTTACGGAATTGTGGTGCTTTTACTACACATGAACAATCCTTGCATTGGATGCAGTGGGAGGGAAATGCAAGCCCTCCTTGCATTCAAACAAGGCCTTGTGGATGACGACAATCGCCTCCTTTCATGGGGAAGAGAAGTGCAAAACAAAGACTGTTGCCAATAGGCCAGAGTCTACTGCAGCAACCACACTGGCCATGTTGTTAAGCTTGATCTTGGAGACCAATTTTTGCAATGTACGATTAGTCCTAAACTCGTTGAGTTGCAGCATTTGGGGTATTTGAACCTTAGTTACAATAATTTCAGTCGGACCCAAATTCCAGATTTCATTGGGATCATTGAGCAATTTAAGATACCTCGATCTCTCTTATGCAAATTTTGGATGTGAAATTCCATATCAACTTGAAAATCTCACACACTTGGAATATCTCGATCTCAGCTCGGATGAATATTTTTCCGGGTTGTCTGATGACTCTATTTATGCAAAAAACCTTAATAGGCCCACTTCGACCTTAGTTCCACTTAGTGGTGGGAACGGTTCCGGTTGGACCGGTTTTTGCCTCAAATTAGAACCGATCCGGTACTATTCATCCGGTTTGGTTTTAATATAAGAAATTTCAAAAACTGTCCGGTTTGGTCCGGTTCGATTTTGAACCAGATTATAAAAATTGTTTTTTTAAAATTGTTTTTTTAATACAATTCTCAATTGAAAATTATTTTTTTACTTGAAAATTAACAAATTATTCAATTTCATATAAAAATAAATACTAAAGTTAGAAAAGAGAGATATTTTTAAATTGAACTTGGATAAATTTTTTTTTTTTTGTGAAATAAAAAATATAGCATTAAAAATAAATAAATTATTTTTTAATTTGACCGGTTCGGTTTTTGAAGACATGGAATTGGATCCAAAACCGGTCCAAACCGGTCCGGTTCTTTAAGGACCCGCCCCGAATTTTCTCAAAACCCGAGACGAACCCTTTGGAATTCCTGACATCACCCCGATGTCAGGCCCACTTACTAAAAACCGAGACTTCCTGCCGAAATTTCGGCAGAGTCTCCCCTATAATTTGGACATTTCCCAAAATTTATACCTGCATAAAAACGCATTTAATATCACCAACGGGCAGCATGCACAATATAATCTCATGCAAATTCACATAAATGGCCTTCGGCCTTCCAATAATTCTCAACAAACTACCAAACACGCTAATAAAACAATTCATGCCTTAAACAAGGCAAACACTAAATTCAAATATAAATTATGACTACTAAATTTCAACATGCATCACTTAACCCTTCACATTTCAATATATGAGGTTTTAGCCTCCTAACACAATCACATTTTCACCTAAATTTCAGGACCAACAACAAGGTCCGAATCAATCTCTCTAAAACAACGTGTCTAACATTTAGTCTGCGGCTGCACCTAATAACCTTAGGCTGCCTACGTACCCTCCTTGAGGGATCAAGCCACACGTAGTTCTTCCATAAAACCCAATTCCTCACATCGGCGATACCTTATTTCATTTCTCTGTATTTCACATATTCTCCCCATACGCCGGTACAACCAACGCCACGTATGGGGCCTGTCAACACGCCGGATAACCTACGCCACGTGCGACCATGCCATACTATCATAATATCTCCCCATACGCCGGTACAACCAACGCCACGTATGGGGTCTGTCTCAACGCCGGATAACCTACGCCACGCGAGACCTGCACATCATCACATAACTCCCCATACGCCGGTACAACCAACGCCATGTATGGGGCCTGTCCCAACGCCGGATAACCTACGCCACGCGGGACCTCAACATCATATTACAAATCTCCCCATACGCCGGTACAACCAACGCCACGTATGGGGTCTGTCGACACGCCGGATAACCTACGCCACGTGCGACCTCAACGCAATATCACATAGCTCCCCATACGCCGGTACAACCAACGCCACGTATGGGGTCTGTCTCAACGCCGGATAACCTACGCCACGTGAGACCTGAACATAATATCACAAATCTCCCCATACGCCGGTACAACCAACGCCACGTATGGGGCCTGTCCCAACGCCGGATAACCTACGCCACGCGGGACCTCAATTTCACTTGGTGGTACTTGTAGTAAATCCAACATCCGGGGAGGTACCTAAAGTAGTGCGTATAGCACTCCAAACTGACATTCTAGACTCTGTTGTACCCTTGTACAACCATATATAATTATAATTATATAAATTAATTCTAATATTGTGTAACCCTCCACAACCGTCTAGTACTCGATAATCTCCCCTAGAAAGGTGAGATTACTCCGGGAGACTCACGGTCAACCAAGGGTCAAACTTCTCTAATCCTGGTCAAACGGACCTGCGGAACCCACGACCTCCAATTTCCGATCCGAAGGTCCCTATGGGTTCTACCAGGTATAGGACACTTGTCCTGCAAGTTTGGTTCAGATCGGACGGTCAGATTGCTCACGATCGCACGATCTGACAATTTATATAAAATATAAACTTCAAATTATTATTCGGAACATCCGGGGCTCCGATTCACGATCCGTGAATTCCTACACGATCCTAGAATTACCTAGATTAACATATATTAAATTTGGGACCATCCGACGGTCCCAACCTATCGAACCCGGATAACGCACAATATGCGATTATCCGTTCGATAGTCAAACGACGTCCGAATTGAGATCCGCGAAATCCTACGCACTCGTGACAACCTAAGGATCTCATCGAGACACAGTGTCACTTTTTCTACAGTGCCCACGCGCCGCCGCACTCGCTGCCCAAAGCGATAACGCTTCGCCGGAAAATCTCAAAACCACGGCTCCAAACTCCTACCCTAGGTATAACACCCTATTTGGAGCCACTTTTGTTCTTGGACCTACCCCAAAAAGTGACCGGAAATGGCCGATCACGGCGGCCGAAGTTCGGCCGATTTTCAATTCGAAAATCGAGTTGGCTACGCCAAGAATCGATCTAATCCTACCCAACCATCAGCTAGAGCATGAAAATTAGGTGAGAAACCATACCTTGCTCGTCTGATTTGGTGGCCGGAGGA
Source organism: Prunus persica (assembly GCF_000346465.2). Classification (NCBI taxonomy): domain Eukaryota; kingdom Viridiplantae; phylum Streptophyta; class Magnoliopsida; order Rosales; family Rosaceae; genus Prunus; species Prunus persica. The sequence continues at coordinate 19,567,878 of NC_034012.1, forward strand.
GGGAGATCGAGCTCCTTGAATTTTGGGTTAAAACCGGTCGGATTTTTGCATTTTCCGGCGAGCACAGGTGGTTCCAGTGGCTGAGATCGGTCGGGATGGAAAGAGGAGGATGGCACGGTTCTTTTGGGACCGGTGCCACCCTGAGTGGTGGCCGAATGCGGCGGCGGCGGCCCAAAAACCACCGCTGTGAACAGTAACCAGGGGGGGCTGTTCTGCGCGCAGGAGGGAGAGAGAGAGAGAGAGAGAGAGAAAATCTGATTTTATAAAAAAATCTCATTTCGAAATATTTACGATTGTGCCACTGGGCTTCTTTTGACCATATCTCTCTCGTTACAACTCCGATTCAAGCCTACTACGTGTCTATGAACTCGTCTCAGTACGACCTATCCAAAAATACAAGTCACGGTCCCAGACTCTCTCCGGTTAAAAATATGACTAAAATACCCTTAAATAATTAAATAATTAAATAAGGGTTAAATTTGGGGAAATTTGGGGTCGGGGTGTTACAGGTTCGGTTTTTGACCAGTTGTTGACTTTTTGGTCAACTCAGTTTTTTTCCGATTTGGTTCGATGCGGTTCGGCTCGGATTTCTGGTTTGCCGGTTTGAGTGCCCACCCCTAGTTTCTATAATGACCCTACCTTGGGCCCCGTTTATATCCAAATTAAGCGTGTGCTGAGAGTCTCACCTAAAGCTTTACAAGGAACTTGGACCCCAATTTCGATGGCTCACTCAAGTAGATATATAGGAGGTGTTGAAAAATATGTGGTCTTTGGTAATTATTTTATAGGTTAGAGGGACTTTTTTTTGTTTTTTGTTTTGTTTTTGTTTTTGTGGTCAAATTGGAATAACATTACCGGCGTAAAAGCCAAAGTTACAAAGCTAGAGTCCAAACCTAACAGACAACTACAACTAGAAAAATAGAATAGACTATTGTGACAAGCTCACTCACTCCCTTATGATATTGTTATTGATGGACTTTGGACAAATACAATGATGGATGTGTCTAACACACACACATGTTGGCGTGGCTTGTGGATATTGACTTACTTTCCTTACACACCAAGAATTCCTATTATAATTGTAATTGATTTACTTTAATTCCTGATTTCCTACTGTAAATGGATTTAAGAATTTATTATTTACTTGCCCATTCAGGTTTTGTTGTATTATAAATATGATCTCCTATAAGGAGAAGAATACACAGAAAATTCCCACAAACAAATATTCTCTCATAGTTTTCATATTTTAGCATGGTATCAGAGCGGCGATCTTGGGATTGCTGACTCTAGAAGAATACACAGAAAATTCCCACAAACAAATATTCTCTCATAGTTTTCATATTTTAGCATGGTATCAGAGCGGCGATCTTGGGATTGCTGACTCTAGTTTCTAAACCCTAGCTGCCACCATGGGGGAGGATGACTCTTCTAATCCTCATGGCGGTAGCACCACTGCTTCCTCCTCTCCTTCTCAACCAACCATAGCCGAGTTGAGTGCCCAGGTGGCTCAACTAATACAGATGCAGACTCAGACCTCGAAATTGATCCTAAATCAGGATCCTACCAAGACGACCCCGACCTCGACTCAGACGACGACCCCGACCTCGAATCAGACGACGACCTTGAACCCGAATCAGACAACGATTCCGACGACAATTACCTATGAAGCTTCCGCTGCGCAGATTGGCATAAAGTTGGATGGCACCAACTATGCCCTATGGTCCCAAGTTGTAGAGTTGTATATCTCCGGCAAAGACAAATTGGGATATATTAATGGCGATCTTCCACAACCTCCTTCGACCGCTCCAACGTTTCCTCGCTGGCGCACCGAGAACTCTATTGTGAAGGGATGGCTCATCAATTCTCTGGAGCAGAGCTTGATTGGCAATTTCATTCGTTTTTCGACGGCAAAAGCAGTGAGGGATGCAATTGCCACAACTTACTATGATGGCACTGACACCTCTCAGGTTTATGATCTGAAACGACGAGTCTCTCGTATGCGACAAGCTGGTGGCTCCATTGAAACCTATTACAATACTCTCCAAAGCTTATGGAGAGAAATTGATTTTCGTCATCCAAATATGATGGAGTATGAAAGTGATATCAAGCGCTATAATGATATTCTGCAGGAAGATCGAGTTTACATATTTTTGGATGGCCTTGATGATCGTCTTGATAAGGCCTGAAGTGATGTTCTTCACATGACTCCATTCCCTACTGTTGACCAAGCTTATGCCTATGTTCGCCGTGAAGATGTTCTACAAGCAGTGATGATGGGTTCATCCGATCGAGCCACTGGTGCTAGCTTAGCAGCCAAGAGTGTGCCTCGATCAGGTCCCCCTACTCGTGCCGGACAGCCCCATAATTCCTCTACTGCGGCCCACCTTCAGATCCAGTCATATGCTACTGCTGTTGGTGCGCCACTTCCTAAAACCATCCCACCTTCCCGTCCCAAGGCTCCGACTGATGGAAGTGGTTGCACGCACTGTAGCAACCTCAAACATACCCGTGACACCTGTTTTAAGCTAAATGGTTATCCTGATTGGTGGGAGGACCTCCGTGCTTGCAAGCTCAGAGAAACTGCTAGTAATTCCGGCCGTGCTGCTCTTGTCTCTACCGAACCCCCATTAGCCTTGTTCCCGCAGGTAGATCCTACTGATAGTCCCGCGCTTCCGGATGTCTCAAGTAACTGTGGTTATGCATTTCATACTTCTGATCTACGAGATACTACTGGTTGGATAATTGATTCTGGCGCCACTGATCATATGACCTTTGATCGGAATGATTTTTTGCACACCACTACACCCCGCCGCACAAGTATTGCCAATGCAAATGGAGTTACCTATCCTGTGACAGGGGCCGGCACTGTTGCCCTTTCACCTTCTCTGTCCCTTTCTAATACTCTACTCATTCCATCTTTGTCCAATAAATTAATGTCTGTGAGTCAGGCAACTGAACAACTAAATTGTTATGCACTAATTTATCCCAATTTTTGTTTACTACAGGATATTCTCACCAAGGAGATCATTGGGCGCGGTACTAAAAGAGGGGGGCTATACTATGTGGATGACTTCAGTATGGGACATGCCAATAGTGTGAAGCATCCATCTGATGACAAGCACCGACAAATTTGGCTATGGCACCGACGTTTGGGGCATCCATCTTTTGGTTATATGAGACACTTATTGCCCGAGTTGTTTTCTGTATTTAAGGACTCAGATTTTAAATGTGACACTTGCATTCTAGCCAAGAGTCATAGAGCATCCTATCCTTTAAGTATGAATAAAAGTACTATTCCTTTTGCTTTAATTCATTCTGATGTTTGGGGACCCTCACCTATTTCTACTCATTCCAGTATTCGTTGGTTTGTCACATTCATAGATGATTGTACAAGGATGACATGGCTTTATTTGATGAAAAATAAGAATGAAGTGTTTTCCTTGTTCCAATCCTTTCACAAACAGATGGAAACACAGTTCAATGCTCGAATACAGATTCTTCGCTCTGACAATGGTGGAGAATTTGTTAATCATGATTTTCAGACTTACTTCCAGACACATGGCATTATTCATGAGACAACTTGCCCCCAGACACCACAACAAAATGGTGTTGCCGAACGGAAGAATCGTCATCTCCTTGAAACAACCCGTGCTCTTCTCATTGGTGGCCATGTTCCTCGTCATCACTGGGATGATGCTATCGTCACTGCTGTCCACCTTATCAACCGCATGCCATCTGGGGTCTTGAACTTCAAAACTCCATTACAAGTGCTCGCGCAACACGGGCCTCTGCCCTCTGTTTTGGTGCTTACCCCTCGCATTTTTGGCTGTGTGGCCTTCGTTCATCTCCACAAAAATCAACGAAGCAAACTTGATCCATGTGCGCTTCGTTGTGTTTTTTTGGGTTATGCCACTCATCAGAAAGGCTACAGATGTTATCACCCTCCTACCCGGCGAACCTATGTCACTTTGGATGTCACCTTTCTGGAATCAGATATGTTCTTCTATGACCCAGCATCTAATTCTACTCTTCAGGGGGAGATACCGAATGAAGAGCTCAATTGGAGCAGCTTGGAAAATGAGGATATTCATCTATGCACGAAGATTGCTCTCGGCCAAGAAACAATAACAATCGATCGTCCCGAGTCTGGCACGTGCGAATGCTCTCTGCCAAACAACGATCGATCGCCTAACCCTTGCGAAGATGTTTTTGATTCGAGTCATACTATTGCAGACAACTCAGAACAACAAGATGAAGACCCCCCCTCTCATTCAACAGTACCAACGGACCAATCTCCTGAGAATATCTTTGAGGTAAATACTCCTACTAGACATGTGCATTTAGAGGATAAAACTATTGGATATCAATTACCTTTCAGGCAAAATCGTGGGAAGCCACCAAACTGTTATTGACCTGATATTGGCAAGACATCCAAGTATCCAATTGCAAATCATGTATCCACTGAGAAGCTGTCTGAACCACTCAAGGCTTATGTGCATCAGTTATCTGCTATCCATATTCCAACCAAGGTCTCTGAAGCATTGAAAGATCCTAAGTGGGTCCAAGCTATAAAAGAGGAGATGAAAGCTCTTGAGAAAAATCAGACTTGGACATTGGAGACTATACCACGCGAAAAAAAGACTATCGGATGTAGATGGGTGTTTACTATAAAACATAATGCAGATGGATCTATCGAGCGATACAAGGCAAGACTTGTGGCAAAAGGGTACACACAGACCTATGGTATAGACTATGAAGAAACTTTTGCACCAGTTGCAAAGTTAAACACCGTCAGAGTCTTATTGTCCCTTGCAGCTAATTTGGATTGGCCACTACACCAGTTTGATGTAAAGAATGCTTTTCTACATGGCGAACTCACGGAGGAGGTGTACATGGACATTCCTCCTGGATATAATACTACTCAGACTGGAACAGTTTGCAGGTTACGAAAAGCATTGTATGGATTGAAACAGTCACCACGTGCATGGTTTGGACGGTTCACCATGGCAATGAAGAACAATGGTTTCAAACAGTGCAACTCAGATCATACTCTGTTCTTGAAACATCGGAAAGGGAAGGTAACAGCATTAATAATCTATGTTGATGATATGATTATTACTGGGAATGATAAACAGGAAATATCACAGCTACAAGACTATTTGGCTACTGAGTTTGAGATGAAGGATCTGGGTGGACTCAAGTATTTCTTGGGAATTGAGGTGGCTCGATCGCAGCAAGGCATATTTCTCTCTCAAAGGAAATATGTCTTGGACTTGTTGACGGACATAGGAACGCTAGATTGCAAACCTGCGGACACTCCTATTGTTCAGAATCATCATCTTGGAGAATATCCGGATCAAGTTCCAACTAACAAAGAAAGATACCAAAGGTTAGTGGGAAGATTGATCTATTTGTCACATACTCGACCAGACATTGCTTATGCGGTGAGCGTTGTCAGTCAATTTATGCACTCTCCAAGTGAAGACCACATGAATGCAGTTCTTCGGATACTTAGATATTTAAAGTCTGCACCTAGAAAAGGACTTATGTTCTCAAAGCATGGTCATCTAAATATTGATGGTTATTCAGATGCAGATTGGGCAGGTAATGTAACAGATAGAAAATCCACATCGGGTTACTTCACATTCGTGGGAGGTAATTTGGTGACATGGAGGAGCAAGAAACAGAATGTAGTAGCTTTATCCAGTGCAGAAGCCGAGTTCAGAGGCATGACTAAAGGGATTTGTGAACTTCTTTGGTTAAGAAAGTTGCTTACTGAACTTGGGTATAAACCTACATCCACAATGGACCTCTTTTGTGACAACAAGGCTGCTATAGCCATTGCACAGAATCCGGTTCAACATGATCGTACTAAACATGTTGAGGTGGATCGACACTTCATCAAACAGAAGCTTGAGGCTAAAGTGTTTCAGTTTCCTTTTGTGAAATCCGAGGATCAATTGGCGGATATTTTGACAAAGGCAATTTCCAGTAAAGCATTTCACAATTCACTGGATCAGTTGGGCATTGGCGACATCTATGCACCAACGTGAGGGGGAGTGTTGGCGTGACTTGTGGATATTGACTTACTTTCCTTACACACCAAGAATTCCTATTATAATTGTAATTGATTTACTTTAATTCCTGATTTCCTACTGTAAATGGATTTAGAAATTTATTATTTACTTGCCCATTCAGGTTTTGTTGTATTATAAATATGACCTCCTATAAGGAGAAGAATACACAGAAAATTCCCACAAACAAATATTCTCTCATAGTTTTCATATTTTAGCAACACACACATAGAAAATTAACCAAGCACTAATGACACAAGTGTTTATAGAGGTTCAGCAATTGCCTATATCATCTTTGATGATCCCCTAGGTTACAACTTTGGTTTACCAATGGTAACCCCCTTAGAACACTACCCTCACAACATGTTTCTCTCACACCCCTTACTCAACACTTTAATACACTTGATAACTCTCTTCCCCTTGGTTTTCCCTTGACACTTTAGTTTCCAGCCACACTTGTTGTCTTTCTTCTTCTTCCCTTTTATAGACAAACCTTTGGACCTAGGAGGGAGGCTTCTTCTTTGCTACACGTTCTCCCTTTAGTCACCCAACATAGACCATGAGTTAGGGAAGCCAAAAGCAAGTCATCAATGGCTACACCTTCAGCCACCTTCTCTAGAACCAAAGAGTAGGAACTCTTTGAAACAAGTCAACAAACAACCATAAAGTGTTATCTCAGCTTTCCAAAAGATTGATAGCCTTCTTAGAACTCAGAAGTGACTCATAAAGTCCTTGCAATTATGTAGAAAAGCATAGCACATGGAAAAGGAGTTGAAAACACGTGGAAAATCAACATAGCACGGCAGAAGAGACTGGTCGCCTAGACGGTGAGACCAGTTGCTTTGAAACAGATTCAAAACTTGCGACTGGTCACTTTCTGGTGATTTTCCAAAGTCACACTCTACTTCGAAACCACCGGTCACAAATAGCCAGCGACCGGTCGCTTTTCCCGAAGCCTTTGCCCTCTAGGTGAGCCAATTTTTTCCAACACAGACAAATACAAAGACCAGAGAAAACACAGGTAGAAGATGACCCAACCAACCGGTGGTGGCTTCGTCAAATTCCTCACTAGTTCGAAACTAATGATGGGGTGGACAAGGTAACCCATCCTTATTAAGAATGGGACCTGAAGACAGTATCCAATTTTGAACGGGTTAGAGGGACTTTCATGATGATTTCAAATACCTCTTTACACTAGCCAATTTTGAATCATGGTATATATACAAACAAAAAAAAAAACAAAACAAAAGGAGAGAAAAACATTAAATTAAACCTGAAGACAGTCCAATGATTCAAATGAGAATTGTAAAGTTGGGGTGCCGGCGTAGAAAACACAAGTGTATAAAACACTTAAGTATTCAATAGTTACATGTCTAGAGCTAAATGTATTTCTAATTTAGTCATGCCTAATTTGTTTTAGAGGGAATTTTAACTTAAATTATAATGTAACATCCTTACCCAAAAATTTAATTATTAGTTAATTCTTTTAATTTAAATTATGAAATTCCAATTTTTCCCCCGAGAGTAGGAGTAATTTGGTCACTTTTTAATTGGGAAGGATTTCGGAAAAATGATTGGCACTAGTGCGTGGATCGTGCCGAGATGAGTTCGTAAACACGTAGTTGGCTCAAATCGGAGTTGTAACGAAGAAGTTACGATCAAAAGAAACATAGTGGCAAAACTGTAATTTTTTCGAAGACGTAGTTGTCTCTCGTGTTTGCAAATAGACCCCCCCTTAACAACCGATCGGATTTTTGCAGCACTGCCGCTACGTTGGGCCATTGTTGGCCACGGGACCAGAACCAAAGTGAGCAGCTCCGCTCCCTTTCTAGCCCCACCCCTTCTCTGCCGCAATCCGCCGCCCAGGTCGCCGAAAAACGAGAAATATGGCCGGTTTTTACATGAGTTTTCCATCGCTCGTTTCAGATGTTTCTGGCCACCAAACTTTACGATCTAAGTATGCTTTTTCATCCTCTCACTGTGTTGTAGTTGCTGGTTGGGTCATTTAGGATCGATTTCTGCGTTTTGGTTGTTGATTTAGTGATTAAAGTTTTGGCCGGTTTTGGCTCGTGATTCCGGCCATCTCCAGCCACTTTTTGTTGTTGGTCCAAGAACAAAAGTTTCTCCACTCAGTGTCCTGATCATGTACGTATAAGTCTTAGCAGACGGTTTGAAGATTTTTCGATCACCGGAATTGCTTTGGACATAGCGTGTGGGCACTGCTTTGGTGTCCCTCTTGTTTCTAAAATAATCACCATCGTCCTGAACACGACAGTATACTCGGATTTGAATTTGGTTATCCTTTGAATGTCGATCGGATATCGCATATTAGGTATTATCTGAGTTCGATATGTTCGGACCGTTGGATCGACTCCAATTTACTATATGTTAATCTAGGCATCCCTAAGATCGTGCAGGAATTCGCGGATCGTGAATCGAAGCCCCAAATGTTCCGATTCAATGACTTAAAGTTTGCGTTTAATGATAACTGTCCGATCGTGCGATCACGAGCAATCCGACTGTTCGATCCGGATCAAACTTGCAGGATGTGTATCCTAAACCTTGTGGAACCCATAGGAACTTTCGGATTGTAAATCGGAGGTCGTTGGCCTTGTGGGCCCAGTTGACCCAATTTAGAAAGTTTGACCGCCCGGTTGATCGAGTGTCTTCTGAGGCTATCCCATTATATGAAATACGTGGTTGGATCTTAGGAACATCTAGTTCCTCGTGCCTATACTTGAAACCCGGGAAACTAGGATTTTAATTTAAAGTTCCCATCCGAAACATTTTACATTATTCTCTTACTAGTATTTTGAAATAGGTACTCCGACCACGCGTACGCAGTAGGTGAGACCCTCTTAGGGTCAGGCAGTGTGAGACTATTTGTGAGTGGACTTTGTTTTTCAAATGATATGCATTATTTTACGATGGAAGGAAAGTGGGTTATAGTATGTCAATTGAAGTGCTATAAGCACTGCCCCATGAACCTCCCTGAATAAAAAAATTATGGAATGGAATTGGAATGTGAGATACTTAGATATATTGGAACCCGGGCACACTTGACGGGATGTTTCGTAGACCATTAGCGGGGTTAGTCTGCACGCATAGGACTTGTCACAAGCATACGAGTATTGAGGATTATGTTGTACGTGTTGGTGAGCTTAGTCCCAGTTGGACGGCTCGTTCCCTAGCCACATGGTCAATTGAGAATTCTTCCATGTGGACTAGTTAAACAATCCCCTGGTTGGATTGTTTCCCTGGTACAAACTAGGTGGTGTCTTATATATATATATAACTATTCGTTTCATTATTAATATCAGTGAGGATACTTCCTCGCTCGTCGTGCCCACGCCATGCCAACGGGCACTCGTCTTGAGAGAATGGTTCAGGTATATTATGAAAAGGTTTGATTGGGTTGAGAAATAAAGTACCTTTATGGGGTTTCATATTTCATTATGATTTTTATCAAACTTTATATATATATATATCCATTATGGTTTGAATGCATATGGTTTTCGGCATCGTTTTTTAAATAGTGGGGTTACTATACATTGTTTTCAACTAACGAAAACTTTGTTTTTGTCCACTCACACTTTTCTGTTTTGCGCCCCCCAGGCAGTAATTGAGCTGAGTTGAACGGCAGAGCCGAGCTGGAACTTCCGAGCCCCGACTTCCCTATAGGGCAATCTTTATTCATCTTTACGTATGTTGAACTTCATTTCGTTCGTAAACCGAATTGTATTAGATATGCTCTGTTATCGCCCGTGTTAGGATTTGATTGTAAGGCCAGAGGCCTTTGTTGTAAACTGCTTGAATGTATCTGGTGCATGCTGCCTGTTAGGATATATGTATAAATGTGTTTTTAATAGGTTGAGAAATTTGGGAAATGTCCATTTTTCAAGAGAGACTCTGCCGAATTTTCGGTAGAAAGTCTCGTGTCTTAGTAAGTCCGGAAATATTATGGAATTCGTCCCTGATTCCGAAGAATTCGGGGTGGGTCTTTTGTTAGTACTAGTTCTATATGTTATATATAATATAATAGTGGAGAGATAAAAAAAAAGAAAAAAGAAAAAATGGGAGAGGGAAGGGCACTACTACAAAAAGTGAAAAAGACGACCAGAAAACAACGACGGTCTAAGTGAAAACCGTCGTGGTTTTTAAAAAGACGACGGTTCTAAAAACACCGTCGTGTAATACCACCTTAGACAACTAAAAATGGAGATTCAAATGGCTGTTCAAAAACAACGACGTACCTAATTAAAAAACCGACGTCTATTTGAAACAGATTTCCGCAGTGTAAAATCAAAGCCAACAAATAACGGCAGAAGTTATGAATCGACCGACGTAGAAAGTGAAGACGACGATTTCAATAAAAGCCGCCGTTTTTACTCATAAAATAACACGACGAGGTTTTCGTATAAGACGCCGTATAATTACAAACAAATCCACGGCTTTAAAATACAAAATATCGCCGTATTAAATTAATTTACAACGACGGAAAATATAAATATATCGACGTCATTATCGTATAGTTCTACGACGTTATCTTTAAATCGTACTATAAAATTTAACGTCGTATTTATTCATTTTATACGTCGTACCTTTAATTTAAACCGTCGTCTTAATAAGAATTTTTGTTAACAATTTTTTCCTTTATTTTCTTATCCTACGTCGGTAGATCTACTTAATGACAAGAATTGAAATCTGTCATCCAAAAAAGAAACTTTACATATTCCAGAACATTAATTTCCTTCATTTTAAATTTCCTCCGGAAAAAAACTCTATTTATAACGCACTGTAATTGAAAAATAAACTGAAAGGTCACGGGAAAAAAATTTCTATTCATAATTTAAAAATTCAAATCCACGTCGGTTATATTAAACCTAACGACGTTAAATGAAAAGATTCCACATCGCAAAACAAATATTGCGTCGTGTTAGTTTAGGGTTTCTTTAACAGTTTCAGTTTCTTTAACAGTTTGGTCCTTTATCTTTCTGCAGGACTTGTATAGTTCAAAGCATTGACTTGTATAGTTCAAAGTATAGTTCAAAGCACTGATTCGATTGCTCATGCTTTATCGCATTCTGAAGCCATTTCTATTCTTTATCGCATTCTTGAAACCCATCATCTTCTTCTTCTGAAGCTCTACGGATAAAGGAAGAGGCTATCACAAATCTGACGGATCTTCTTAGCCAAGAAAATCAAGCAGAGGATCAGGCACATCTGATCTTCAGATTTCCCTGAGAAGCGAACTTTCCTTCGACAGCGAGTGGAGGCCAGGCTTGCATCTCTTTTGATGGAAAGCAAGGAGTATTCAGAAGCACTAAGTGTCCTATCAGGCTTGATCAAGGAAGTGAGAAGGCTAGTTGACAAGCTTCTTCTTGTGGACATAGATTTGATGCGAGTAAGCTCAATTTCTCTTTGAGAAAGACATCCAAATTATTGTCTTTGAGATGTGAGAGACAGTGTCTCTGAGAGAGGAAGAACTTGGAACCCTACATATAAACCGAAAATGAATGAAAGCGACAAATTTATAGAATAAATTTTTAAAACCAACGGCGGTCCTTACAAAAAAACCGCCGTTTAAATTGTAAAATCAACGTCGGTATGACCGACGTATATTACAGAAATCCACGTCGGTACATTAATAAAACCGACGTGTTAAATGATCTACCATGACTCGAGTTATTACTTATGTACTTTAATTTTTGAGTTTACTACGACGGTACCTACAACACTACTGTCGTACTTATTTACCACGTCCGTAGTTAAATGTACCGTCGTATTTTGTAATTTATACGTCGTAGTTATATGTAACCGCCGTATTATTTTTTTGAAATGGTTTTATATGTAAGCAACTTTTCGTCTACCTGACTTACACATGCACTGTTTCCAAACCCGATTAAAATTTCAATCTCCCAAAGAAAACTTTTAGACTTTTTTCCTTGTCAGAGCACTGTCAGAGTATCTCATCGTCTTCCTCTCGTCTTCTTCGTCGTCTCTGAACTTAAACATCGATCGTCTTCCTCTTGCTTTCATTGCACGCAAAAGGTAAGCTTTCATTTTCACTATTTTGGTTGCTGTTTTGCATGCTCATACTTTTTTGTTTGAAAAATCTTTTTACCTTTTTTCTGGCCAAAATCATTTTACTTCTTTCCAAGTTCGATAAAATATACAGACAAAGAGGGAAAGTTTCCAACTTTGAAGTCAACTACCTCAACTAAATAAGACGACGGTAGCTTCTTATTTACGTGGTTAAATATGTAGACCACGACGGTTCGTCAGTCGTTCTAGCGTCGTCTGAAAATTGACAAAGTTGTTTTTAAAATTATAGTCTTTTTTTTATTTGCTTGTTTATTTGCAGGTTTGATTTCTCTAAACAATGGTTTTTGTTTTTCCCTAATTTGATAAAATATAAAGAAAAAGAAATTAGGGTTGGTATCTAATATAGATGGCAGTATCTTATTGTTTTACGTCGTGTGAATGTTAATACCACGACGTCATATTAAAATACCGTCGTCTATACAAGATTCAAAAACTTTCTTTCTTGGCCTTGTATTTTATCAAATTAGAAAACAAAAACCATGGTTCAGAAAAATCAAATCTGCAATCAAACATTCACAGAGAAAGAAAGAAGGGTTTTGGATCCCTATATAGACGACGGTATATTACTACTGACGTCGTGTGAACATCAATACCACGACGTTATATAAATATTCCGTCGTTTATAGTTAATTATCACGTCGTTTATAGTTAATTATTTCGTCGTTGTTTAATTACTTTGGTTTAAACATTTATTACGTCTGATATTATTTCATTGCGTCGTTTAAAATCATATCATATGTCGTATTTTATTAATAACCGTCGTTTGTGTTCTTAATCTTTTCTTGAAATATTTTCACTTGCAGTTTTGTCTGTAAAAATGGTTTCTCACCAAGACCAAAGTAAGGATTCTGGCTCCAAGAAAAATGGAGGTAATGAGCTTGGAATGGTACCTCCTCAAGAGAAGTCTTCGAAGATAATGAAGTCTTCGAAGAAGATGAAGTTTGCTTCATGATCTGCTGATACAGAACCAACCAGCGCGACAACAATCTCTGATGATTCAAAGGCTGGTCGAGGTATGAGCACAATGCCTCGTGTTGTGAAGAGAAAACTTCAGAAACTGAGGGGAATGCTCCGATGGGAGATGCCCCGAGATCCGGTTA